>NC_134833.1:25109200-25150018 GCF_004210375.1 Tachypleus tridentatus | reverse complement strand
GGGATAGCCAAATATACCATATCATATCATAGCTGTCTCAACTGAGATAGCTTAAGAAAAATTGAAAGAGATGGACACTCATGAAGGTACTGCAGAAACAGAAACTAAAGTGTAGCTGCCGAGCCAGTGCCACTAACAAGACTTGACAATGTGTTGGAGCAAATCGTAGTTATTACCTTGTATAACATATGACTTGGAGGGAAAGCCTAGTGTTGTAAGCCTGTCTCATCCTGACAGAATGCATTCATTGCCAAAGCCCAAAGGTGACGTATTGAAGACCAAATTCTCAGTAATTGAGAGTTTCAATAAGATCCCAACCAATCAGTCAGAGTTACAAAATGAGTATGTGTGTGCGTGCGTACGTGTGTGTGTGTGTTTTATAGCAAAACCAAATTTAGCTATCTGCTGTGTTCATCAAAGGACATCAAATTCTCTGATTCTAGTGTTATAAATCTATAGATTTATTGCTGTCCCACTGGGGGACTAAGTGAAAGACATTGAAAAACAAAAACCTTACAATGCAGCATCTATTCTGTTTGGACAATCTGTCTATGTTGAGATAATTGATCTGCTACCCGCAGTCATTACCCTTGAAACAAATCAAGCTAGTATGATATGATAGGGGTGATCCCAAGAAAGGAGATCCAAGATTAAAAACAATGAGTCCTGGACCAATGAGAAACAAATAGCAGAGTAACCAAACTGTCAGTCTAAAGCCTAATGATTTTCCCCTAAATAAGCCCAGACCATGAGGCATAGCATTTTGAAGAGAAAGAAGGACAAAAACATTGTATAGGGAATATTCTTCATCCTTGCATACGCCCTGGAATCACAAAGATGGAGAATGTAAGGAAAGGAAGAGTCTACCCAGAGGTGTATAACTAATATATGTTAAACATATTTCAGTTTAAAATAGGTATATTCTAACAGTTAAATCAGCATTTACTACTGGTAGGATCTTCATATCTCATCATGTTGATTTATTTTGTGTTCTTTCTTACCTACTATAATATTCAAGGTAAAGAATTCACCAAAAATATTGGGCAACATTACTCACTTCTTATGTAAAATACAGATTTAATTAGAGGGATTAATTGCAATAATACATTGATTTCTTTTTTTAAGTTTATTTGTGACTTGTACATTAAAAGGAATCTGTAACCAAAAATTTTTATGTGTATATAGTTTTAATATTATGACTTAATATATAGCATACTTTAACCAAATTTGGCAGACTTTTAGTGAACATTAATTTTCATTTGTACAAAAAGAATATGTTTTAATGAAATATTTTTGCAAACAATTTGTCCATAAATTAATAACAAGTGTTTTACTACTTTCATGTAAAGGTTCAACATACTTATATCTCAAAACCCTGTCTTCATTTTGTAAATTCTACAATCCTCCAAATAAATATAAAACATTTCATAGTAAGACTATATTTAATTCACTGTTACCTCTACCCTAACAGTATATTTTATTCTTCAGCCAGTAAACAAATCAGTAAAAGTTATAAAACAAGAAATAAAATGAGGTACTTTACCAACTTAATGGTTACTGTTCATAAGATTTTAAAGTACTCTTGAGAGCCTCAACTGTTGGTGGAGGCAGAAAATGTAACAGAGTTCCAGAAAAATTGGACGAATACACATGTAGTAACAGATGGTTATAGCTGAGAACCAGAATGTCCTGACATCCATGATGGGCTAATAAGCTTTTTTTGTCCCTTTAAAATGTTTTATAAATTTGTGAAATTGCACAAAATTCTGAAGCAACAGCATGAAATAAAACTTTAGATATATAATATGTTAAGTATTAACTATATTCCCACACAGAAACATGACAAAGTACTGAATCAAATTATTTTAAAACAGTACAAATCCATGTACCTATTACATATAATAATAGAAATAGGAGAAACATAAAAGTAACACAAAAAGGAGTTAAAAACAAGGATAACTAAAAATTGAATTTATTAATGGCACAAA
Source organism: Tachypleus tridentatus (assembly GCF_004210375.1). Classification (NCBI taxonomy): domain Eukaryota; kingdom Metazoa; phylum Arthropoda; class Merostomata; order Xiphosura; family Limulidae; genus Tachypleus; species Tachypleus tridentatus. The sequence goes on along the minus strand of NC_134833.1, from coordinate 25,148,030 downwards.
CCATTATAATGCAAATGATAAAACAAGTGCAAACATGCTCTACAATGCACAAGTACATTTTGAATGTGAATCCCATACTTTACATAAACTGCTGCCATACAGTTTATCGATGAATGATTGTGATATATTGTTCCAAGTATTTAACACTAATCTCCAATAAAACAAACGTTCTTGGTTATGTTTTGATCATCTCAACCTTTGTAGAAGCCCAAATAATATCATCTTAAACATAATTTCACCAAATTTCTGTATGGTTGGACCTTTGTCTAGTTGGAAGGTGAAGATAAATCCTCAACCCACTTTTGCTGATCCCCACTGGGCTTTACTTTAGATGTTGTAAACCAACTATACCATTCTACTTTCTATCATTGGTTGTCAGAAACAGAGCCAAGTGATCAGTGGTATTTGGTATTCTGTTTTCATGAGTCATTTAAAATAATCATAAAGTTTAAGACTAGAAAAATGAAAAGAAACAAACAAGAAATACTTCACTTCCTTGAGAACTTTTTTTATTTTTCCATTAAAAACATACAAGGCTGTTTAATCTATTTCATAAAAATAGTTTATCTCAAGAACTAAAATAAAGACTGCATTTAACATTAGTTTAAAATCTCAACTTTATTACTAAAAATAACGTATTTGTTTTTCTAACATATTCAGTGACTTACCTTCCTGATTGAAGCTACGATACTTAACTCTTTCTGTAAGAGATTTCATCACAACTACATCATTTTATGTAATCTTCAATGATGTTTTGCTCGTCTTCCATCCACTATTCTTACATTTTGATCCAAACCGTTCTATACGCAATGTATAAGCAGAGATTCTTTACAGCTGTCGAACTTCGAGAAAAAAAATAATAATTTTCTACATACGTAAAACTGGTCATGAACGAAAGTAGTATTGAAATTTTCTTTATAACTAATAATACCAAAGTCATTATATATATTTTTAATTGTAATATATTTTTTTTATTGTAATAAAGCAACAAAATTTTATATGAAACAAAACTTCCAACCACATCTTCACATTTTAGATAATACGCAAAAGCATCTGATAATTGAAAACATTGTTTAATTATATAATTATACAATTAATGCTCTTAAAAAGAATAAAAACTTAATTACATTTTTTGTCTGATATAAAGAGTTAAGTGACAGTTAAATTACAAGTTTTTGTCAGTAGTTATATGTGGTAAAGATTTGTATTGTATTTAATATATTAATAAACTTGCGTAGTTTAATATCCGCACTCTGAAAAAGTAACGCTCATTGTACATACTTTCCATAGCCTTACTTATCGTAAGTTCTTCAGCTCATAACACTGATAAACGAAATAAGTATTACTATATCGCTTACTTTTGCCTCACCATCCTACTTATTCAGATTGATATTTTTAAAGAAATAGAAAAAGAAAATAGGACTAAAAATAAATGGTTGTTCATGTTTACTATCGTACAAAAGGAAACCGATATATTTTACTGTTTTGGTTAAAATAACAAGAAGCTTATTTTGTCTGTCTTGATTGCGTTTGTTTTTAAGTGTATCCAGGTGCATACTTTAATGTGTCAGTTTTAATGTTAGATTTAGAATTAGAGTGAAGTAAACAAAAATATATTTAAAGAATGTATACACAGATCGTGAATTTTGTAGAAAACTACTTGTTCACTGTTCGATTGATTTAAATTTCGCGCAGTGCGACGCATATTTCCAAAGTATCTACCTCTGCGTTAAATAACGTGTTTGTCAAAAATATTAGAGCAGAATCAAACATAATATTCTTTAAGTAAATATAAAATATATATGTCTGTGTGTTTGTGGAAAACTGGAAGAATAAATCATGAAGAACAATAATTGTCAAAACTCAGTGATGTATATTTTTGTCCTTCGTGCTCGTGAATTTATAAAAACGAAAAAAATGAAATGATATACAGACATGAATAGGGAGGAGTTTGGTCAACCTATTGTAACTTATGTAATTCAGAACGGGGAATAATTTTCTTCACTATTGTGTAATTGTTGTCCAAGTGTATTGTATTAAGTAAGTAAGTGTTATGGAGAGTTTTAATTAGTTTTTCCCAAGTTGTCGACTATCCTCACACACTTTAAACGAGGTTTTACCAAGCTGAATAATGTTCCAGGAAAATTTCAATGAGCTTTCACCAAGTAGATAAGCTTCCGAAAAATGTGAATGAGGCGCTATAAACCATAAAAGTATCTCGGAACAGTTTCAACTAGGATTCATAAGGTACATAAGTGTCTTGAAACAGTTATTTTGAACGAAGTTTCACCAATCAGGTAAATATCCCGAAACAGTCTGAATGAGGCATTATCAAGCATAAAAAAGTGCTGGAAAAGTTTAAATAAGGTTTCATCGAGTTGGTGAGTGTCCCGGAACAGTGTAAATCTATCATCGTGTTGATAGATGACCAACAACTGTTTCAATGAAAATTTGTCAAACAGGTAAATTTCACTGAATACTTTGATGCAATAACTAAGTGACGTCTTCAATAAAAATGAATATTGAATTTTCCCAACTCACACACTGGACAAAAGAGAGAAAGAACTGATACAATAGAGCCATGCTTCAATCGTGGTCATTAAAGCACCATATAGATGTGTATATCTTGTTATTATGCATTTACGGTGTCTAGTAATAACACAATAATGGTTAAAATATCTTTTTTGCACTCAGAAACATAGCATACAGATAATTAAAATGTTTTAGTGACATTAAAATCATCAAATATTTGAAAAATGTTTTCTTCGTTTTCATTTATAACACTTATTATTACCACTATATACGGTAGAGTAATATATATAATAGCTATTGGAAATAATATACTATTATGGAGTGTATTTGTGATTAATATCAATAAATATGCTGTGAATAATTTTATAATGCTTATTTATATCAATATATAGCGTAGCAAAGAAAATCTTTAGTAGTTACTTGTATTATTAAATATTGATGTGGAAAATATTTACTATAATTTATCAGTAGAAAACTTATAACTTTTATTATAATTTTTAGTCTGATCAAACATTGTTGTGGATATGTTTACAATAGTTTTTGTAAACATGCTTGAAGAGATCTTCTATAATAGTTGTTAGATTCACGGAGAACATTTGTAATAGTTTTGGTGTTTATGAATAGTGCTTATGATAATTTTAGCACGTGTGAACTTGTTGTAATTGCAGTTAATTACACTTCTCAGGAAGTCTCAGAAATTAGAAAAGTGTATAATAATAGAATTTCAAAATACTAAATTTGTCATATTCACGACCAGGAGAAATGCAATGAGCAAAACGCCGCAATAAATATGGAGGATATAGTGGGGTAGAAATATCATTATTACACACTATTCTGATTTCTGGAAATCCCTTATGGATTTAATCAATAACATATTGCTTTAATATAATATTTCTAACATAATATCTTATGACAAATATAATTAATTATAATTTATTATTATTATTATTGTCAATAATATTTAACAGTGGGCTAAAATTTTTGTGGTCTCAGAGAGAGGTGTCAGTTAAAAGAAGCTAAACAGAATATGCAGAGCTATTTCATTCGGCTGGCTTCGCCATCTGGTGACGACGACCCTGAGAAAGAGCAACAAGCAGTGATGGAAATGAAAAGTAAATCAAAGTCAAAGGCAAAGAAGAGAAAAGAGGCTTTGTCAAACTGTGAGGTATAATTAATAGTATTAGAATATTCTAGCTCTCACTTAGTCTTAAAGTTTCGTTTTCATGTAAAATAATTGAATAATTGATCAAATATATTGATATTTCTTAATTTCTTTCTGATCTGCATTTCATCAAGACAGATGGTTAACATTCAGAATAAACCTTTAAAATATTATGCGATATGATCTACTGATATAAGTAATGTTTTCTGAAATTAACCACTAGAAAATTTTATTTAATATTTATATATTTATAATTTCAATATTGTTGCGTGTTTGAACACAGAGCTTCATATGGGTGTATATTTTTATAATGTTTACCTTATTTACGAACAGAGTTTTGTTACTAATTTTAAAACTATTTTACGTATTGAATTACATAGTTTTGGTCACTTAAAACCACCTCAGTTAATATTATTTTACACTAATATATAATATGAAATGCATGAAGACTCTTTGTCTTGTAGATAATATATCAAGTCTTGAGATATAAGTAAAACGTCACCACTTAACATATAATATTATGCATCAATACGTAACATAAAAGTCAATTCGCCAATTTTAGAATTAAACTCAAACTCAAATAAATGTCTTTCTAATTTCAATACGTCTAAACAACAATAGTGATCAAAACAACGCGTGCATTTAAAAAGTACTGATGAACAAATTTTCAATAATTTTGTAAAATGATGGAATAAATAAAGTCGTCAATTAACTTTGTTAAGCTCTAAGTTAAAAACTAAGATCATACTTATACTAAAATATTTAAGGTATATTAAATTTTTACTCTTAGAATTTTGGTATTTTTCTTGTGTTCCCTTCAACCGTTCCAAAAGTTCTTACGTCTCTGTTCGTTTTACAATTTTGTCAAATCAAAATTATACTAAAACGTTGATACAATCTTCATTAAAAGTGTTTAAGGATTAGTAAAAAACTTCACAGATTTCGCTTGTAATTAATAAAATCAGTTTTAGCACTGCTTACAAACATTTTATAAACACGCCCAAAATAAGCAAGTTATCTCAAGAAGTTTCGTCAAGAGAAATGAAATATTCATTAGTAAATATAGCTTTACGTTTTACAGTATTTTATTGTTTGCACTTATGTTTATTTGCATCTATGCTAAGAAACTGCATACTCGGCCGTCTTCCACTGCCTATCTTATATTCGTTTGTTTATCATTCTTTTCTCAGAGAAGTTGTTTCCACTTATTAGTAACACAACTCATTCTCATTTTATGATTACTAGAAAGTTCCATGTAATTTCAAATTTACATTATTACACAGATCAATAAAAATTACTTTAGAAAGCTACAGAATGTGAGGATCAGTAATTAATTCTAAAGTGAACCTTCTAGTGTTCAATAATTAATGGCTCGCTGTATTTTTTTTTCAGAGGCTTGATAGTGTAGTGATTCAGGAACTAAGTCAGTATCTTAGTACAGTGAAACAATTTAGACAGAATTACAGGACTAAGCATCACTTTTCTACACCTTCTTGCAAACAATCTCCACTGGACGGGAGTGATCACTTCGACAGTGAAAGTGCAGCTTCGACAGTATAGAACTATAAAAGTATAGGACAAGCCATCAAGTTTCTACATCTTCTTTCAAACAATTTCCAGTGGATGGAAGTGACGACTTAAACAATGAAAGCGAAGCTGCGATTGACTCTGGAAATGGTTTAGGGGTCGCTCTAAACCACCTTGCGTTTGCTCACGATTAGACTTCAGTGAAAGTTTTGTCACACCACAGTCAGTTTCTTTGAGCGATAAAGAAAGTGTCACACCCACTGGAGGAAAACCTTTGGGAGATTTATTCCTGAGCTCAAGACTTGGACGTCGGTCGGCATCAAACTCCTACAGAGGGTCATCTCAATCACGACCAATTTCTCCATCTCCTGAACAAAATACCTATCTCTCAAGCACAAGATACCGAACCCTCTACAGTTTCTAAAATAAATATTGAAGTTTCCTTTCCCACCCAAAAAAATGAACAATCCACCATCCCAAATCAAAGTAATAAGGCTCATTCCAAAATTGAGTATGGTAATATAACCAGATTAAACACTGTGAATGGTATAGAAAATCCTGCTTTTCTATGTGATGCTAAGACTTCTTCACAGCCGTCAGAGATGGAACAACATTCAATCTTGAAATTCCTCAAAAAAAATCTGATGCCAAAAATTGTCATACAGCAAGAATCTGACTTGGATAACACACAGAGTCAAACAGAACTCGAGAAACAAAGCAATAAGAAATCTGTAAAGGGGGTAGAGACAAAAGAAACATAAGCAGGTGTGTCCTAGGGGAAGAGTGGGAGCAGAAGTCGAAACCTGCAGTCATAGTTTTTGTAAATCTATATGTTACAAAAAACAACAGATCTGGCAATAACTACACGTCTCACTCGAGATCCCGAAACACGTGAAAATCAGCAGGAGAAATATGCATGCGCATCAAATGAAGAACTGTAGTTAAACCAGTGAAATATCATCTTGTTCTGGGAATATCAGGACACACATATTCACACAGTGAACGACAATCACAAACCGTCGAAGAGCTTAAGAGGTCGAGCACTAAAAATGTCGTAGCCATGACGTCACTTTTAGCATAAAACGACGACTTGGAACTATAAAATAATGTAAAGTTTTGCCTGATGTCATGCAAATATGTGTTCTTCCAGTTTGTGATTTCCTCAATAAACCATACAATATTTTTGGATTACTACAAATCTCATTAAATCCATATTTTATGAATTATATTAAAACATTATTCCATTTGAACATTTATTATAATTTAAGTGGAAAATTTACATGTTTTATAATACGAATTCAAGTAAAAGTACGGTCGCTAAGGGCTCTAAAGAATACATAATGTTGTGTACTGATGTTCGGTGTTTTACTTAAGATCTCACGAAAAAATTTTAGTCGAATCTTTCTCTCTTTGCCTTTAGTTAAAATGCTTGTAAAGGTTTTCATGCAATCAATCATGTATCCGTATAACTATATATACATTCCTTGACAAAAGTAGTATGAAACACCGAAATTAATAACCAAAGTTTGTATTTTTCAACAACCATTTTCTACAATTGAGAAAAAAATTCAAATATCACAAACGAAATGTAGTAAAAATCGCTAATATACTTCAGAGAAGCAACAAACCACCGACATTTGTGGAAACACAAGGTCTTGTAGCAATCTATCTGGTTTCTATTCTTTCACTTTACACTGACAAGGTTCATTCAGTTAATCCCCATAACCTTGATAATAAATGAAATAGAGGTTTGTTATTCTCCAGTAGCGATTAAGCAGCAATAACATATTTTATCTCACATGTATTGTATGGTTCTTCAACAGTTTTCCATACATATGAAAGGCGTTGAAAAATACTCAACTTATCTTCAATACGTTTGTAACCTGAATAACATGTGAGTACAAAACTCAAACGTTAACTTTTGTTACAAATATTTCTGAGATAATACTTGTACGCTCTAAGCTACATTTTAGATGGAAGAATTGTACTTTTAATAATTCTAAAATATTAGAGATATTGCTTATCACGAAATCCTATTTTTATGAAATCATTTTGATTTTTTACCGAATCTTAAAATCCAAGGCTCGAGTGCTCACAATGAACATATCAAAGATAATCCATTGTTTAGTTTTACGCTAAGACAACGAACAAGCATTTTAAATCAAATGACAACCAAACAGTCCAGCCTCCAAGTTTTGTTCGATGTCACCCCAGCTTCAACCTTTATTTTTCAATTACATCTAAGATATACAGATGTATGTTACACATTAGAATGTTTTACACATTATTAGATATCAATTTGTGTTACTCAATAATTCTAACACTTTCTGAAACATAATCTTTACTTCATTATTATATGGCAGTTTGTTAAAATTAGAACATCCTCACATCTTTTACAGGGATCATATTTATTTACAACTAAGAAGAAAAATTACTCTCAGCCTAGTTTTAAATGAGTAAAAAATCCTAAGTTTTATTCATGTGTAAAGCAAAAATGAACAGATTTTTGGATTTGGTTTTATTTATAATTAACCTAATTATCGTGATATACAACGTAAATTGAATTGTTCAAAAATGTTTATGTATTTTTTATCTTCAAAGAAAGAAAAAATATTAACAAATTCGTGTAATTACTGTGATATAAAGTTTATATCAATGCCAGTGCAAGGTTTGTGAAATGAAACAAAATGTAAATAAATTTATCTTTGTTAGCTGTAATTTTAAACATTATTATACATGGTGTTTGGGATTTTAAAAGATGATTAATTAAATAATTGTTTTCTATATTTCTTATAAATATAACCACTGTAATCTTGCCTTCTTAATTTAAATAACTTCACATCGTTGATTTAAAATTATACGACTTGGTTCATATTAGATAAAGAAGTTTCAACATTTTCAACTAAGGTAATTAAAAGTTATATTTTGGTATGGTTTTCTCAATCTGTATTAAAGGTTTGCCCACCTCCACTAGACTTACCTTTTTAACCTTGAAGTTGGCTGCTCTATGGGAAAGAAACACGAAAATAACTTCCCAGAACGAATAGTGGCAATGAACAGAAGTTTTGGAATGTTCAAGATCTCACTTTAACTGCAGGTGAATGTTTTGAACAAGACCAGAAGAAATGCAAGCTTATTAGTGTGAATGAGAAAATAAATAGATCCAAAATGGGTTTCCAGAATCGTCCCAGTGATAAAGGATTATCTTCGTGAAAAGGTCAGCTCCGACACTGTTACTGAGCTTGATAGATACCTTAAACTTATACAACAACGTGATGCTGGAGAAACCATGACAGGAGCTGCATGGATCCGCCAGTTCATCAGAAATCACAAGAAGTATAGAGTAGATTCGGTGGTGAACGAAGAGATAACCTACGATCTATTAACCACTATTGACCAGATTCAAAAAGGTATTCTCCAGTGTCCTGATTTACTGGGTTGAAAGAATCAACTTTATGATTGAATCCATTGCTTTGATTTCAACACGCTAGAATGCCGACAAACGATAATCGGGGATTCTTAATGAGAGAGCTGAAAAACGGAAAAGTGAGAGAGAATTGCTTATTCCACTTTCATCTTCTTCCAACTGTTCTCAGCTTATCATTATTGGAGACCTCAAAAGATCACACATCACTTGAAGAGCTATCGCAGAATTTATTCCTCTCGAAGTTCTTCATAAAACAATTCATCATAAACAAAGGGTAAATCATTTAAGTGTACTCCACCTGACGAGAAATATAAGAAGTTCGATTCCCAACTAGAATGGTTAGAATTTTATAGTCTAATGTTTCGGGATGGTTGATTTCTCTTCTTGTTCGGTCATCATAACTTTCTGCCATTGCCTGCCATGACAGTCATGGTCTGTGAGGTAACATCTTCTTACTGGAGAAGATGCACTTAAAGCCATCATTATTTGACCTAAGACACACAGCTGATCGTGCATAAACTTGGAATCTTCCAAACAAGAGGCTTGTATTATAGTCTGTAAGGTACAACTGGCTTGTCCAATCACTGAACAATCCTCATAAACATGGTTTGGTTTAGCTTCCTCTCTTGACTGATCATCACCTCCAGGTGCTTCTAGTTTTTGAGTGAAAGGGTCAGATGTGTTTCTATCTTTAAATGTTGGAGTATTAATACTGGCTTGTTTTATCAATAAAATTGATAAAAATATACATTGGGTGATTCTGACAGATTAATTCATCGGGAACAAAGAGTGACATAGTGATACCTGAATGTGGTGTAAGCTTATAAACCGGTGCAGTAAATACCGGAACACCAAGCCGCGGAAACATCCCTACAGTTAAGTAAGTTTCATCATCTTCTAAAGCTGCTAACACTTCTTTCCTTCTTTTTTTCATGTTCTCTTCTACCTCACTAAAACACTCCAAAACATCTCCATACGGTTCTCTTGGGCAGCTTTCTAACAACGACTCAAGACATTCTTCTGTCCACAAACCAGCTGAGATTTACTATTTTCTTTCAAGTGATTAAGATCCTCGGAGCAAGTAAGCTTAGTCTCCCTGTTTTAACTTCGTGATTCAACTTTATTACATGTCCTTCAATCTCATTCCCCCACTTGAACGGGTCATTTCTGTTCTTATTCTGGTTATAAATGTAAATAAAAACTGTTGACAAGCTAATGTCCTTAGTTTAACGAAATGATTTAAAGATTCTTTCCACGACAGAAAATGGGGATTTTCTAGAAATCTCAAGGTACGGAATCAGTCTACGACTTGTAGCCTTGTGTAAACACGAGACTACGTTCAGGAGGTCAACTGCGTAGTATGAAAAAAAAGCGTTGCGTTAGCACTGTTTTATGTCAGTCACAGTAACCTTTGGCACTGTGTTTATAAGTGTTTACGTCATACACAAATCTGCGAAAACGAATATACGCAGTCCTTTAAGGGGCTACAACAACAAATGGCTTAAGTACTGTATAGATGCGTGAGAGAGACATTTGAGTATTCTTAACACAGCACGATAAAGACACGCATGTTAGAAACGACTTGGCTCGAACGTGGTTTTAGAGTCTTTTTATTTTTAATGTGATACGTAAGTGGAATACAGAAAAGATGAGAAAGTTAGGTTATATACCATAAGTAATTTGATCGATAACAACTCCTATACTGTGACCGAGATCTGTGAATTCAATAATTTAATTCACACGATTGATAACATACAAAAGCTGGACGAAACAAATAAATGAACGCTTTAATAAGTACTTTAATAACATAAATGTTAATACTTCTTGACGTTCCAATATGAATACTGTGAAATATTAATATTAAAGCTGTTCGTTTCGCCGGCTGTACGTAACAAAACATCACAAGGATACGAGTCAGCAGTGATACATGAAACTGTGTTCTCGAAGAATGCGAGTTAATCCTCAACATATCCTTCCCAAACGTGTATTTGACTACTATAAAGAATTCTAGCACTTTCTACTTCTGACTATTTCTGCAAATAGTTAAATATCAAACACATATCAATACAATCTAAAAGAAATTATTTTTTTCACAAAGCAAACAGTACACATATAGTTAACATAATAATAGAAATATCTTAATTATGCAATACAGATTTGTAGGGAATAGATCACTTCTAACGTTAAAAATGTTTAAATAATAGTGAGAGTTTTTCTTGATAACGAGAAACTTGAAATAAAAATGTATCTCGAAAGGGCTGGTATTGGTATTAACAATTTCACTGATAAGGAGAGAATAATGTTTCGACCTTCCGAGGTCATCTTCAGGTTAAGAAAGAGTTTCAATATGACCATTGATGAAAACATGTCTCAAGGAGGAGAGTATAAACAGGTACTGTATTTTAGGGGTCCTTGCAGGTGGATGTTAGGTTATTAATTTGTATAGAATAAAGGTGTTCCTTTACATTGGTTTAATTTTGGTTTTAGTTACTATATAAGTAGGGCTTATTTGACAATTAATTAGTAAATTGCCATTGCTATATAACACTGAAACATGGATTCATATATCTGAGACATTGTACAGAAAAATCACTAAATGTTATGAGTTATCTAGTACTTTACACATTATCAATCACAATGTACATTTCACATTCTGTAATAGTTTAGTTTAATAACTATTCACACATTTCTCATCATATAACTAACTTGTTATAATAATTTAGTTTAAGAACCCTTAATAAGTTATCTGTTTCTTTGTAATTAATCTTCTATACTGGTCAAATTCAACAACAATTAATAAGATGTTTTCTTATGTAACTAATCTACTATTACAATATTATCTTTCATATCATAATTGATGTACTTTAACGATTTACTTCATTAATGATTAATACCTTTTCTTTTATTACCAATACGCATTTTTGTCACTTAACTAGTTTCCTGTAATGGTTTAATCCAGCAATAATGACTGCACAGTCTTATATTGGAAGACTACATTAAACTTACATTACAGGTGTTATACATTACCTTTGTACACAATAATAGGATTTTGTTTTTAATTTTCTAGTGATTGTATAACAATAAATTTACAATTCTGACACTATTTTTTTCAGTTCTTTTGAAAGACTATGGGTAAAAGTTAAAGAAATATAATGTGTCAAGAATAATTATCTTAATTAACAATCAATGTGTTTTGGTTGTAATTATATTTTTTTTATCAGTACTATTAAATGTTAATTCAAACAAACAAAGACCAAATAATATTTTTAAGCTATACTGTTTAACAACAGAATAATAACAGCAAAAAGCAAGAACAATATGAACATAATAACACAGTAACTTCAGAGCATAGCTGTTCAACTATAGAATCATATAGTTCAGTGGTACATAATATTTCAGGTACTGTGTTGCTGTGATTCTCCAGATATAAGAAGAAACATAAAGCACTAGATGTCCAGGATTTCAATATGTTTTAATCATTGTGTAATATAACAAACTAAAGAAAAATGTTCAGCTTTTCTTGCAAGACGATTATATAATGCTACAACATCCAGATGTTGGGGTTTTAGGTCAGAAAGACATGAATAGAATTGTTTCGATAGTGCAATATTACGAAATATTTAAGTACTATAGTACTTTTACTAATCTTAATTAAAATACTAACTTTAGGTAAATCAATTTTATTCCTAACAAAGTAACACTTTAATGTGAAATTCTATGTTTAGAAGAGGTCTGCACAGGTATTTCTAAACAAGAAACAATTCTTTTGAAAGTACTGTAGTATCCATATGTCACAGATAGTGTGGGTAGAGGTACTTTAAGTACAGTGACTACCAAACATATTCATGACACTTTATCCAGCATCATCTTATGAGATACAATGTGCAGTGAACATAAGAGAGATCTGAAAAGACATTAACATTCTTAAACTTTGTCTTTCCAATACTAATAGTAATAAGGTAAATTATTATTGTAGACAAATGGTAAAATATTAAATTTCCTAATCTGCTAATAAATTTCTCAAAATCATGAAATGTGGAATGTAAAGCTTAATATCTGTTACTTTATTTATTGTTTGTTCATAGTGTCAGAAACTCACATATACAGATACTTGAGGAAATGAGATATTTCTTCAGCGTATTTAACAAGATCTGACTATCCAAAGGCTTCACTCAGCACATTTTTAAATTTCACATTTTTAAACTGAAAATGCTACTGTTTTAAAACTTTATTGCAATAATTTAACACAGAATCTTGAACTTATGTTATCCTACTACATCTGGAATAACTTTATATAACAACCTAAAAGAAGCTTATTAAAGCTTACCATATTTGGAAAAAGATCAGAAGTGAATTCTTGAGATGGAGACCAAAATGGTTCATCACTAGTATGTACTTCTGTAATCATCATGAAAAGCAACGTCACATTGTTGAAAGAATTGTACTTCATTAGTCTTAACAAGTTCCACTGAAAATTAGGGGTTTTATATCAATTAATATAAAGTGTAATTAACTAAACATGAGACCACTGCATGACATTTCATGACATTACTGACACCAATACATGATATCAGTGTATGACAAAACTTCACACAACTGTACTGAACTTATGATTAAATCAATCTATAATAACGTGACCTTACCTGGTTGTACTGAGGTTAAGATCAGCTGAGTGTATCACAAAATGACTTTTCATATCTGTACTGAAGTTCCAATTTATTCAATGTATAACAAAGTATGAGCTTACCTGAAATGAAATAGAAGCCATTTTAACTGATAAGATAATATAACTTCATATCTAATTAGTTAGACACAAGATTAGCATATAAAAAAGTATAAATTTATCTATACTGAAGTAAAGGTCAGATTAGTTGATGCATTCTAAATTTCCTTTACTTGATAATAATTTATATCAAAATGTGAGTTTGTGTGTACTGGAAATAAATGTCATTTCAGCAGTTGTACTGTGTATTTATTTTCACTGAATCAGATTGAGGTAGAAGTGAGATTAGTTTGTAGCATAATATGATGGTATCTGTACAGAATTAGAAGTGAGAACAGTTATACAGTATGATATTACTGTACTGATGAGGATACAAAAATTATAGTTTATATTATGAGTTACCAGCATTCAAGTGGATATGACAACAGCTGACCTAATATTTTATCACTGCATCAATGAGGATATGAGGATTATAGTTTATACCCTGACTTAACTATACTCAAATGGAAGTGACAACAGCTGACTTAATATTATATTACTGTACTGATGAGGATATGAGAAAATAGTTTATTATATCACTTAACTGCACTCAAGTGAAAGTGAAAACAGTTGCCCTAACATGATATTACTGTATCAATGAGGATACAAGATTATAGTTTATTACTTGACTTAAGTGTACTGAAGTAGAAGTAACAAAAATTGGCCTAATATATTACTATACTGATGAGAAGATGAGGTTATAGCTAAGAATTACCTTACTGTACTGACGTGGAAGTGAGAATAGTTTACTTAATATCTTTTGTACTGGTGTCAAAATTAATTTGCAGTTTTTAACTACATAAGACCATACCTTTACAAAAATATATGTGAAATCAGTTTGTATCAAAATATGACCTTACTGCACAGAAGTGAAGGTTATATCACTTTGTAACATATGGCCTTATTGTAGTGTATTGAAATGGTGATGAGACCAATTTATGAAATGACTTTACTGTACTAATGTACAGATTAGAATATTTTATAGAATAAATAGCCTAATATGCACTTAACTGTACAAATGTGAGAGATCAATTTCAAGAATAATGTGATCTTACCTGTCTCAAAGTAGAAGAAGTTTGCTATAAATAAGTGGAAGCAAGATATGTTTAAAAGATAATATCACCTTTCTGTTCAGAAATGAAGCTGAAATCAGTTCCAAACAAATTATTACTTTACCACTGAAGTGCAAGTTAGATCAGGTTACAACAAAAATGAAGCTATCTGCTCAGTATTAGATATTAAACCAAGTAATATATTGTGTCCTAACTTGTATAATATTATGAATAAAATGAGGTTATAACATAATGTTTAGGGACAACACAGGCTCTTTGTTCATCTCAACTATCCTATCCTCTGAACTAAAACTATCAAATAAATAAAATAAGATTTTAAAGACAACACTTTTCATTCATGTAGTTATCAAGCTTTCTCTTATTAAACTTATTTAAATTTACTACCACACCAATATCCAAAAGCAGCCCACTCTAAAGACCAACCACCCTGTTAGAAAAATACTGTCTCAGCTGAAGATGACTCCTACTTTGTACAAATTTATACTTGTGTTGCATAGACCTGCTATTCTTGCCATTAAGTAGAAGAATCTCTCTTTTAATCTCTCCTCATATGATAACCCCTTCATTTGAGGGACCATTGTAATAAACATCCTCCTGAACCCTTTCCAACAAATGAATCTCATTCCTAAAACAACGATTCCATGATCAAACACAACACTCCAAATCTGGACTAACCAGTGATCTACACAATGAGATTCTAACCTCTTTAGACTTGTACTCAATATTTCTGAAGACACAACCACGACATTAAAATCCTATTTGCTCTGCTACCACCAACGACACACTTCTTGGATGGTTTAAGTACTTAGTTGCACATTATGCAAAGATCCCTTTCTTTCATGGCACTAATAAGTTATTTCCATCCAAATTATATGTATAATTTTAATCATGTTAACCCACATGCAGTATCTTGTATTTACAATAAATCTACCATTTATTTGCCCAACTCACCAAATGATTTAAAACCTTTTGTAAAGTAGCAGCATCTTCCCCATAATTAGCAACACCTAGGACCTTGATATCATCACCAAATATAAGCGATTTGTGTCATTCCTTCATCTGTGTCACTGACATAAATGAAAAAGTGCAAAATTTCCAAGACTGAGCCATGAGGTACCTCACTTCTGACATTAATCTAGTTTGACTGAATTCCATTTACAACAACCCTAACCATTCAGTGATGTCGAGAAACCCACTTGTTGAGAAATTTATATTTATATTTATATTGAGAAAATATTTTCTCAACCCAAACGAGCCGTTTTTGCATATAAACCCTAACTTTTCTTTTATCATGTCATTCTTCTATCTAATTAGCTAACTTACACCTGAAGAAATCACTTTTTTACAAGTCTTTTATGGGGCACCTTGTCACCCTCACCATCATAAGCAGAAACATTTTCAAACAATGTCAAAAGAATTGTAAGGTAATATATTCCCTATCCAATAAAATTCTAAACCTTTTTTAAATTATTTTGCAAAACATTTTTCATAATAAAATGTAACTTTGTACTTGGTTAAGTGTGGATGATACCAGTTTATATTACACTGAAACTTTACATATAGTAAAGAAGGAGGTCAGCCTCTAAGTGAGAAAACTATTTAGGTTCCAGTTTCTGTTTCTTTTTTTGTCATTTCCTTAACACTATACTTCTCACAAAAAGTTGCTCTGATAAATACAGAGAAATTCTTGAGTTGAACAATGACTGATATTAAGTTGAAACTCCTGATCAAGGGTACAATTTTATTGGAGCAACCATATGAACTTCCCTGCTCCTTTTTGTTGGTGTTGAAGAATAGTCCATTGTTTAAAAAATGTAAATTAAGTCCTTTAATTTGTTAAACATTATACAATCTCAAAATCAACTGATTTTCCTTCATAGCATTCCACTACAGTTTACTTACCAATTACATAAATCTTTTACCACGTAAAAGTGTAAATAATTAATATTTTACTGATATAGCAGCAAACAGTAAATGATAGAACACACCTCCACAGTGAAATTTTATAACCAATTAATCATCAAGTTCATTAATTCTTAAAAAGCAGGAATGTTGTTGATAGTAGCATCAATTGATGATGGCCATCAATCAAGGGCATTTAACCAACTGATTATTCTCACAAAACTTTAATAGTTACAATTATCAAATCAAGGGCATTTAACCAACTGATTATTCTCACAAAACTTTAATAGTTACAATTATCAAAACTAGTAGGATTCACAATGCCCTTCAACAGGCAATTAAGTTGGGCTCCTAAGAACATATAGAATGTGACAATT
The DNA here is from genome assembly GCF_004210375.1 of Tachypleus tridentatus. NCBI lineage: Eukaryota > Metazoa > Arthropoda > Merostomata > Xiphosura > Limulidae > Tachypleus > Tachypleus tridentatus. Next base: position 25,131,268 of record NC_134833.1, on the reverse strand, counting down.
CCAACTAGACTTGACTTGCAAAAGATTCCTTGCATTCAAAGAGAACCCAGAGTAAAAAAGTAATTGTCTAGCATTCTAAAGGTATTAGTAGGGGCAACAAAACCTACAAGATTCTCATTCAGCATGATAACAATCAAAATCTGATTGGTCATAGAAATGGGAAATAATGATCAGATGAATCTCTAAAAAAAATTTATCCCCTTCCCTGTCTGAAAATGTCTTGGGTAGAAAGAACCAGCCCTGGGATGTAGGTAAAATGATAAAATAATCCATGGACAAACAGTTCAAACCACTCTTACTGGTGATGAGTATGTGTCTGTGTGCATTTTATAGCAAAACCAAATTTGGCTATCTCCTGTGTCCATCAAAGAACATCAAATCCTCTGATTTAATGCTGTATAGCTGGGGGACGAAGTGAAAGACATTGAAAAAACAAAAACCTTGCAATGCACTATCTATTCTGTTTGGAGAATCTGTTTGTGTTGGGAAAATTGATCTGCTACCTGCAATCATCACCCATGAAACATAGCAAGTTAGTAGGATGATATGATAGGGGTGGTCCCAAGAAAGGAGATCCAATATTAAAAACAAGGAGCCCTGGACCAAGTGTCTTGGCAGTGAGAAACATGTGGCAGAGTAACAAAACTGATGATTTTCCTCTCAACAAGCCTAGACCATGAGGCATAGCCTTCTGAAGAGAAAGAAGGATGAAAACATTGTTCAGGGAATCCTCTTAATCCTTGCATAGGCCCTGGAATTCCTTACTGTTGGTATATGCACCTCATCTCTGAAGCAAGACATTCATTAAGAGATGCAATTCTGGATGTTGTGGAAGCAGAGGTACCCATGTATTTGTAGTATCCCAATTTAGTTACCTCTCAAGATGAAAAATGAACATGAATAAGGAAACTGGATAATCCAGGGAACAATGTTTGTGATCCCTTTCTTGCACAAAATTCTGGGCCCCATCTGTTAGACTTAAACTCTACCAATTCTTCTGTCACATAATTTGTGAACGCTGTACACAAACATTACTAATACCTGAAGCTCTCTTCCACCAACAGGAATCCTTCTCTTACAAACCTGATAATCTCACCTACCTTGTTACATAGGATAAAGAAAAGAAAATCACAAAGTTGGAGAATGTAAGGAATGGAAGAGTCTAGCCAGAGGTATATAACTAATATATGTTAAACTTATTTCAGTTTTAAAAGAGGTATATTCTGACAGTTAAATCAGCATTTACTAATAAGTAGGGTCTTCATATCTCATCATGTTGAGTAATTTTGTTTTCTTTCTTACCTACTATAATATTCAAGGTAAAGAATTTACCAAAATATTGTGTGACATCACTCACTTCTTATGTAGAATAGATTCAATTAGTGTGATTAATTGCAATAATACATTGATATCTTTTTTTTACATTTATTTGTGACTTCTACATTAAAAAGGAGTCTGTAACTAACAATTTTTAATTTTATGTAGTTTTAATATTATGACTTAATATATAGTATACTTTAACCAAATTTGGCAGACTTTTAGTGAACATTAATTATCATTTGTAAAAAAAATAATGAAGTATTTTTGCAAACAGTTTATCCATAAATTAATAAAAAATGTTTCACTACTTCAACAAGGATTTTAAGTAAAGGTTCAACATACTTCTGTCTCAAAAATCTGTCTTCATTTTTGTAAATTCTACAATCTTCCAAGTAAATATAAAACATTTTATAGTAAAACTATATTTCTTTCACTGTTACCTCTTCCCTAATAGTATATTTTATTCTTCAGCCAGTAGACAAATCAAAGTAAAGAGAAAAGTTATAAAATAAGAAATAAAATGAGCTAATTTAACAACTTCATGGTTAGTTTTCATAAGATTTTGAAGTACTTTTCTTAAGAGCTTCAACTGTTCATGGAGGCAGAAAATTTAACACATTTCGAGAGAAAATTGAATGAATACACAAGTAGTAACAGATGGTTATAGTTGAGAACCAGAATGTCCCAACATCCATGATGGGCTAATAAGCTTCTTTTTTTCCCTTTAAAATTTTTTATAAATTTGTGAAATTACACAAAAATTCTAAAACAACAGCATGAAATAAAACATTAGATGTTAAGTATTAACTATATTCCCACACAGAAACATGACAAAGTACTGAATCAAATTATTTTAAAAACAGTACAAATCCATGTACCTATTACATACAATAATGGAAAAAAGAATAAACATAAAAACAACATAAAAAGTTGGCACAAACCATTATCATGCAAATAATAAAACAAGAGCAAACATGTTCTAAAATGCATAAATATTTTTTTGAATGTGGATCCCATACTTTACATAAACTGCTGCCATACAGTTTATCGATGAATGATTGTGATATATTGTTCCAAATATTTAACACTAATCTTCAATAAAACAAACGTTCTTGGTTATGTTTTCATCATCTCAATTTTCGTAAATCCCATACAGTATCATCTTTAACACAGTTTCATTAAATTTCTGTATGGTTGGATCTTTCTTTTGTTGGAAGATGAAGACAAATCCTCAACTGACTTATGCTGATCCCCACTGGGCTTTACTTTAGATGTTGTAAACGAAGTATACTGTTCTACTTTCTATCATTGGTTGTTAGAAACAGAGCCAAGTGATCAGTGGTATTTGAGGATTGATTAATTTTGGCTTATTAACTGACCACATTCAACAAATAATAAGTTATCTTCTAATCAGCTGTAAGTTTCTGACAGACATGATTCTCACCAGGAAGCTAAAGTTATGTTGGCATATCTTATAATTACAGTTCTAGTGAATATACTGAAATAAATTCAAGATGAATTTAGCAATGCTATAAGTGAGTTAACTATATCAAGTGGTGAATCTGTCAATCCAAAACTGAAATTGAGAAATAACCAAACTTGATGTATCCCCCACAGCAAATTCACAAATTCTTGTCAGAATAATTGTTTCTTCCGTAAGGTAACAAACTTTTTCAAAACACCCAGTGTTCAGCTACAACTACCATTAAACCAAACAACTAACAGACGTCTCTTCACATTTGATTAGAAACACAGTCAACATCAACTTCTTACAACTTCCTTTGTCACTGAACTTTTACCTTTCCAATATCTGCGCGTTTAATGGCCACACCATATCTTGAATTAAATCTTATATTTAATTGTTGTATACCCACGTTTATTGTGACTGTTTGTTCTGTAAAACAACAAAGTTACAAGACCAATCTCTTCACAATATACATCTGTCGATAAGATCATGTAATACTTGCAGTGATTGCCCAGTGACAGTTTTTGAAATAATCGATTCTTTGTAATTAGAAAACTCAGATAAAGTTAATGTAATTTATTGAAATTGTCGTAATAGGACTATAAGAAATTATTACACTAAATCTCTTGTCATGAGTCATTGAAAATAATCATAAAGTTTAAGACTAGAAAAAATGAAAGGAAACAAACAAGAAATACTTCACTTCCTTGAGAACTTTTTATTTTTCCATTAAAAAATAGTAGGCTGTTTAATCTATTTTATAAAAATAGTTTATCTCAAGAACTAAAATAAAGACTGCATTTAACATTAGTTTAAAATCTCAACTTTATTACTAATATATTGTAGCTTATGTAATTCAGAACGGGGAATAATTGTCTTCACTATTGTGTAATTGTTGTCCAAGTGTATTGTATGAAGTAAGTAAGTGTTCCGAGAGAATTTTAATTAGATTCCCACAAGTTGTCGAGTATCCCAGAACATTTTGAACAAGGTTTTATCAAGCTAATTAGTGTTCCAGAAGAGTTTCAATGAGCTTTCACCAAGAAGGTAAGCGTCCAAACAATGTAAATGAGGTGCTATAAACAATAAAAGTATGTCGGAATAGTTTTAATTGGGATTCATCAAGTATATATGTGTCTTGAAAAGTTAGTTTAAACGAAGTTTCACCAAGCAGATGAATGTCACGAAACAGTCTGAATGAGGCATTATCAAGCAGATCAATGTGCTGGAAAAGTTTAAATATGGTTTCATCGGGTAGGTGAGTGTCTCGAAACAGTGTAAATGAGATGTCATCTTATTGATAAATGACCAACAACTGTTCCAATGAAAATTTGTCAAACAGGTAAATTTCACTGAATACATCGATGCAAAAACTAATGACGTCTTCAATAAAAGTGAATATTGAATTTTTCCAACTCGCACACTAGAAAGAAAGAATGGATACAATAGAACCATGCTTCAATTCTCGTCATTCAACCACCATATAGATGTGTATATCATCTTATATAAGTTTACAGTATCTATTAATGACAAAATAATGGTTAAAAGGTTTTTTTTTAAGTCAGAAAACATAGCATACAGAAAATTAAAATGTTTTAGTGACAGTAAAACCATCAAACATTTAAAAAATATGTTTTCGTTTATAATACTTATTTTTACCAGTATATATGGTAGAATAATGTTTATAATAACTATTAGAAATAATAAACTATTATGGAGTGTATTTGTGATTGATGTTAGTAAATATTAAAGTGGAAAATGTTTATAATGCTTATTTATATCTGTATATACCGTAGCAAAGAAAATCTTTAGTAGTTACTTGTATTATTAAATCTTGTTGTGTAAAAAAATTTATTTATTGTTTATAAGAAGAAAACTTATAACTTTTAGAATAGTTTTTAGCCTGACGAAACATTCTTGTGGATACTTTTACAACAGTTCTGTAAACATGCATGAAGAGATCTATAATGGTTGTTAGATTCACGGAGAACATTTGTAATAGTTTCGGTAACAATAAACAGTGTTTATGAATAGTGCCTATGATAATTTTAGTATGTATAAACTTTGTTGTAATTACAGTTAATTATACTTTCATAATGCATTATAGTCGTCTCTTACATTTTCTAACTCTGCATTCTTAATCCAGTCTCTTAGGAGTCACATAAATTAGAATAATGTATAAGGATAGTATTTCAACCATATTTAATTTCACATATCCAATCGACCTGAAGGAATGGAATGAACGAAACGCCGCAATAGATGTGGAAGATGTATTGGGGTGTAAATACCATTATTACACACTATCCTGATTTTTCAAAATCACTTATGGATTTAATCAGGAACTCATTGCTTTAATATAATATTTATAACATAATATCTTATGACAACTATAATTAAATATAAATATACATTAAATATTTTGATATTTCTTAATTTCTTTCTAATCTGCCTTTATTAAGACAAATGGTTAACATACAGAATAAAATTTTAAAATATTATGCGATGTGAACTACTGACATAAGTCCTGTTTTGTGAACTTACCCAACTAGAAAATTTTATTTAATATTAATGTACTTAAAATTTCATCACACTTTATATATTGAATTTCACAGTTTTGGTCATTTAAAACCACCTCAGTTAATATTATTTCACGCTAATATATAATATGAAATACATCAACACTCATTGAGTTATAGTTAATATATCAAGTCTTGGGATATAACGAGTAAAACATCAAAACTTATTATATAATAATATGCACCAATACGTAATTAACATAAGAGTCAATTCGCCAATTTTAAAATTAAACTCAAACTGAAATAAATGACACTCTAGTTTCAATACCTCTAAACAACAATACTGATCGATACAACGTGTACATTTAAAAAAGTACTGATAAACGAATTTTCAATAATTTTGTAAAATGATGGAATAAATAAAGCCATTAAATAACTTTGTTAAGCTCGTAGTTAAAAACTAAGATTATACTTATAGTGAAATATTTAAGGTATATTAATTTTTTACTCTTAGAATTTTAGTTCCAAAACTTTTTACGTTTCTGTTCCTTTTTACAATTTTGTCAAATCCAAATAACACTAAATAGTTGATACAATCTCATTAAAAGTGTTTAAGGATTAGTGAAAACCCTCATAGATTTCATTTGTAATTAATAAAATCAGTTTTGCATTGCTTACAAACATTTTAAAAACACGCCCTAAATAAGCAAGTTATCTCTCGAAATATCGTCAAGAGAAATGAAATATTTTTTAGCAAATATAGCTTCATGCTTTACAGTATTGTATTGTTTGCACCTTTGTTTATTTGCATCTATGTTAAGAAACTGCATACTCAGTCGTCTTCTACTGGCTATCCTGTATTCGTTTGTTTATCTTTCTTTTCTCAGAGAAGTTGTTTCTATTTTTTAGTAACACTACTCACTCTCATTTTATGATTACTAGAAAATTCCATGTAATTTCAGATTTACATTACAACACAGATTAATGAAAATTACTTTAGAAAGCCACAGAATGTGAGAATAAGTAATTTATTCCGAAGTGAGACTTCTAGTGTTCAACAATTAATGGCTGGATGTATTTTATTTTTTGAGAGATTTAGTAAAGTAATGATTCAGGAACTACTTCAGTATCTTGGTACAGCGAAACAATTTAGACAGAAGTACAAGACTAACCATTAGTTTTCAACATCTTCGTACAAACTATTTCCAGTGAACGGAAGTGATGACTCCGACATTGAAAGGGCAGCTGCGATAGACTCTGGAAATAGTTAGGGTAGCTCTAAACAGGCATGTATTTGGTCACGACTATGACTTCAGTGAAAGTTCAGTTACACTACAGTCAGTTTCACTGAGCGATAAAGAAAGTGGCACAACTACTGGAGAAAAACTTTCAGAGATTTATTGCAGCAGTTAGCCTAAGCTCATGACTTGGAAGTCGATCGGACTCAAACTCCTACAGGGATCATCATCATAGCGTAAGTTCTCAATCACGACCAATTTCTCCATCTCCTGAACAAAGTACCTATCTCTCAAGTGCAAGATACGGAACCTTTTACAGTTTCTAAAATAAATATTGAAGTTTCCTTTCCCATCCAACAAAATAAACAATCATCCATTCCAAATCAAAGTAATAAGGCTCATTTCAAAATTGAGTATGGTAATACAACCAGATTAAACACTGTAAATGGAATAGACAATCCTGCTTTTGTGTGTGATGCTAAGACTTTGCACAGCCGTCAGAGATGGAACAACATTCAATTTTGAACTTCCTCACAAAATCTGATGCCAAAATTGTCATACAGCAACAATCTGACTTTGATAGCACACAGAGTCAAACAGAACTCGAGAAACAAAGAAATAAGAAGTCTATTAAACGTAAGAGACGCAAGAAACATAAAAAGATGTGTTCTAGGGGCACAGTGGGAGAAGAAGTCGAAACTTGTAGTCATAGATTTTCTAAATCCAGATATCACAAAAAATCAGATCTGCCGATAACTAAACGTTTCACTCGAGATCTCGAAAACACGTGAAAATCAGCGACAAAAAAATAAGCATGCGAATCAAATGAAGAACTGTAGTAAAACCAATGAAACATCATCTGGTTGTAATAATCCCAGAAGAAGAATGAAATCAGCTTTATCGAGCAGAACAAGACACGAATATTCATACAGTGAACGATAATCTCAAACCCTCTAAGAGCTTAAGAGGTGGAGCACTAAAAATGTCGTAGCTATGACGTCACTTTTAGCATGGAATGACGACACGGAACTATAAAAAAAATGAAAATTTTCGTCTGGTGTCATGCAAATATGTGTTCTTCCAGCTTGTGATTTCCTCAATAAACCATACAATGTTTTTGGATTACTACAAATCTCATTTAACTCCATATTTTATAAATTATGTGAAAGCATTGTTTCATTTGAACATATATTATCATTTATGTATCAAATTTACATGTTTTATAATATGAATTCAAGTAAAACTACGGTCGCTAAGTGCTCTAAAGAATACATAATGTTGTGTTCGAATGTTCGGTGTTTAACTTAAGATCTCACGATAACATTTTAATTCGAATCTTTCTCTTTTCCTTTCCCTTAAAATGCTTGTAAAGGTTTTCATGCAATCAATTATGTATCCGTATAACTATATATACATTGCTTGACAAAAGTAGTAAGAAACACCGTAATTAATAACCAAATTTTGTAATTTTCAATAACAATTTTCTACAATTGAGAAAAAATTTCAAATATCCCAAACGAAATGTATTAAAAATCTATAATATACGAGGGCTGTTCAAAAAATACGCGGACTGTTTGAATTGCGCGGCTCCAGTTGGTTCCAGGGAATCCGCTTGGTGTCGCTAGGTTCGCACAGATCAGCTGATTACGACGCCATTTCCCGATTGCAGATATCTTCATTTGTGTATTAGCTACGCGGTTTAAAGTGAAGTGCGATATTTTCGTTTGGCGGATTTCAGAATGAATGACCTGAAGGAGCAACGACTTGCTGTGGAATTTAGTGTTAAATTTAGAAACTCTACGACTGAAACTTTTGCTATGCTTAACACGGCTTACAGTGATGTTGCTATGAAGCGTACGGCATGTTTCAAGTAGCATGAACGTTTTAAGGATGGTCGACAATCCATTGAAGATGATGAGCGTCCTGGACGCCCTTCCACGTCAACTGACGACCCACACGTCGACAAAATCAACACCCTGGTGCGGGCAAATCGACGTCTGACTGTCAGGAGCTTGCTGAAGAGTGTGGGATATCAGTTGGATCTTCTTACGAGATTTTGACCGAAAAATTGAAGATGCACCGCGTTGCTACAAAATTCAGCCCTCATAACTCGAGAGTTTTGGCCAAACACTCGATCACTGTTCTTCCCACCCCTACTCACCTGACCTTGCTCCTTACGATTTTTTCTTGTTCCCCAAACTCAAAAGACCCTTGAAAGGAAAAAGATTTGAGACGATTTCGAGATTAAGGCAAATGCAACGAAGGAGCTGGAGGACATTACAAAAGAAGCGTACCAGGACTGTTTCAACAAGTGGAAACACCGTTGGGATAAGTGTGTGTGTTGGGGAGGAGAGTACTTTGAAGGAGTCCCAGACCTGTAACTTCTAAATAAAGTACATTTTGTTTTATGACGTCAGTCCGCGTATTTTTTTAACAGACCTCGTACTTCAGAGAAGCAAAACCACCAACATTTTTGGAACACGAGCTCTTGTAACAGTCTATCTGGTTTCTAAGCCCCCACTTTACACCAACAAGGTTCATTCAGTTATTCTCCATAAACTTGATAATAAATGTAAAATGTTCGTTAACTCACCAGTAGGGATTAAGTAGTATTTTTACCTGTATTGGTAGTTTTTAATACTTTTCCATACATATCAAATGCGTTGGAAAATACTCACCTTATCTTCAGTACGTTTGTAATATAAATAACATTTTGTGAGTACAAAACTCAAACGTTCACTTAGTTAAAAATATTTCTAATTTAATATCTGTACACTCCTAAGCAACATATCAGAAGAAACAATTGTACTTTTAATAATTCTAAAATATTAGAATTATTGCTTATCACAAAATTTTCCAAACTTAAAATTACAATGTTAAAATCCAAGCCTTCAGCCTTCACAATGGACAGATGAAAATAATCCACTGTTTAGCTTTAAGTTGAGACAACAAAGAAGCAAATATTTTAAAGTAAATAACAATCAAGCAGTCAAGGTCTCAAGGTTTGTTTGCTTTTACTCCAGCTTCGACGTTTATTTTTTAATTACAGCTAAAATATGCACATATATATTATATATTACAGTGATTAACACAGTATTATATATCGATTTGTGTTTGCCTATAATTCCCACATTTTCTGAAACATTAGTTCTACTCACATCTTTTACAAGGATCATATTGATCAACAACTCAGAAGAAAAATCACTACCAGCCTAATTTGAAATAAGTAAAAAATCCTTGTTATAAGCTTTTTATATTATATATTAGCAAATATATGTAATTACTTTAAAAAGCTTATAACAAATGCCAATGCAAAGCTTGTGAAATAAAACAAAATCTGAATATAACTATTTTTCTTAGCTGTAAATTTTATCGACTTTTACTACAATTTTTAAACATTATTATACATGGTGTTCAGGATTTTTATAAGATTATTAATTAAATAATTGTTTTCTCTCTCTTTCTTTTTGTATAAATATAACTTGCACTAGTGTCATCCTTTCCTTCTTAATTTAAATAACTTTACATTGTTAATTTAAAATGGTACAACATTTTCTTTTAGCTAAAGAGTAGTACGTACAACTGATTTAGTTTAAAATGGGTTTAAAATATTTAAAATTATTAAGTGTTTGATAAATACATTTTCTATTAACAATCACTTCTTTTGGGACAGATACAAGGAAAACCTGAAACTCAAAAATTTAGAACTACTAATCTGAGACACTAGATGGCAACATATGACATTAGCGAAAACAGGGCTTCTCAACCATTTCCTTATATCAATTCCAATAAGTTTTCGAAACAGCTCTCTCATCAGAGTTCGAACAAAAGACAAAAAGTATTAAATTAAGATGTCAAATATTATATCATAGCTAAAATATACATCAGACTATCCTAGAATAAAAACAAACAATAAATATACTAAGCAAACTATATATAGAATAATTAATAACTAACTACATTTATTCTTTTGAAATTCTTCCCTCATTGATAATTCTCCTCCACCCTAATTCTAATATCATTAGCCCAATAATCTGGAGTGAATGTTGTGATTATATTAAAATTAGAAGTAAGGTGCATATCTGAGGTATTGTTACAGCTATTGTAAATGATGTACTGACATTTCTCTGCTTGCGGGTTATCACAGCCATTCTAAATAAAGTATTTCCACTACCCTGTTGTTTCTAAATAGAGAGATATTTTTCCTTCAAATATTAGATAAACTTTGAATTGAAAGAATTGCACGTTTGATGTTTAATTGGTGCTGCAGGTAGTGACACTCGAGCTTTACATTACAAAATTACGGAAGTATTGCGCAGACAGCCCTCGTGTAGCTTTACGCAAAATTCAAAACAAACCAATCTTTTCTTTATCAGTAAAATTATTATCTCCCATTCCAGATGTTCTGAGATACATTTTTAAAGCAGTTTTAATTACCTTCATTGTCTTTACTACTCCAAAAAACAACAACAAAACAAGCAATCAAACGTTACTTCAAGGAAACAATATTGCAGTTCATCAAGAGATCAACCCTCACACATTATATTTTTATGTATTTATTATTAAAGCCACACTTGATAGTTTAGGATACAAAAATTTCAAAGTCATATCGTCAGAAGATTTCTCATTTTATTCTAAAATTTGTTTAGTTTATTGTACAGCTAACAAAACCTTACAAAGGACATTATTGTTATTATTAAAACGACCGACTTTATCTATTGAAAGATAATAATGAAACTCCCTATAAATATTTTTAAAAATTGAAGTAAAGTAAAGGTACAAAACTAATTGTTATTTTAATATTTCTAAACACGATAAGAAATTCTTTGTTTTAGAAGATAAATACAGATCTCAATGATTGTTAACGTGGTTTGTCTTCGTCATTTTTATGGTTATCATGCGTATCCTAATGCTTAACATGCTGATTGCTGTGGTGGGAAATACGTGCTGCGAAGTGATAAACCAATCTGAACGAGAATTCTTCAAATAGTTAAGATTTTCAATGATATATCATTGTGTAAGAAAGTTTTAATGAGGTTTCATCAAACTCATAAATGTCCCGGGACAGTTCTAATTATGTTTCATCAAGATGCATGTGTCACGGAACAGTTTGAATGAGGTTCCATCATGTAAGTGGTCTGGGAGATATTTAATTAGGTTTCCCCATATTCAGAACAGTTTTAATGAGGTTTTGCCAAGCTCGTAATTGTTCCAAAAAAGTTTAAATAAAGTTTCACTGAACAGGTAATGTACCTAAACATTTTGCATGAGGCGTTACAAAGTATATAAGTATCCTGGAACAGTTTTAATGAGGTTTCATATAGTATATACATGTAAGTGCCGTGGAAGAGTCATTTTGAACGAAGTTTCATCAAGCAAGTGAATGTCACGAAACAGTCTGAATGAGGCATTATCAAGCAGATCAATGTGCTGGAAAAGTTTAAATATGGTTTCATCGGGTAGGTGAGTGTCTCGAAACAGTGTAAATGAGATGTCATCTTATTGATAAATGACCAACAACTGTTCCAATGAAAATTTGTGAAACAGGTAAATTTCACTGAATACATTGATGCAAAAACTAATGACGTCTTCAATAAAAGTGAATATTGAATTTTTCCAACTCGCACACTAGAAAGAAAGAATGGATACAATAGAACCATGCTTCAATTCTCGTCATTCAACCACCATATAGATGTGTATATCATCTTATATAAGTTTACAGTATCTATTAATGACAAAATAATGGTTAAAAGTTTTTTTTAAGTCAGAAAACATAGTATACAGAAAATTAAAATGTTTTAGTGACAGTAAAACCATCAAACATTTAAAAAATATGTTTTCGTTTATAATATTTATTTTTACCAGTATATATGGTAGAATAATGTTTATAATAACTATTAGAAATAATAAACTATTATGGAGTGTATTTGTGATTGATGTTAGTAAATATTAAAGTGGAAAATGTTTATAATGCTTATTTATATCTGTATATAACGTAGCAAAGAAAATCTTTAGTAGTTACTTGTATTATTAAATCTTGTTGTGTAAAAAAATTTATTTATTGTTTATAAGAAGAAAACTTATAACTTTTAGAATAGTTTTTAGCCTGACGAAACATTCTTGTGGATACTTTTACAACAGTTCTGTAAACATGCATGAAGAGATCTATAATGGTTGTTAGATTCACGGAGAACATTTGTAATAGTTTCGGTAACAATAAACAGTGTTTATGAATAGTGCCTATGATAATTTTAGTATGTATAAACTTTGTTGTAATTACAGTTAATTATACTTCTCATAATGCATTATAGTCGTCTCTTACATTTTCTAACTCTGCATTCTTAATCCAGTCTCTTAGGGAGTCACATAAATTAGAATAATGTATAAGGATAGTATTTCAACCATATTTAATTTCACATATCCAATCGACCTGAAGGAATGGAATGAACGAAACGCCGCAATAGATGTGGAAGATGTATTGGGGTGTAAATACCATTATTACACACTATCCTGATTTTTCAAAATCACTTATGGATTTAATCAGGAACTCATTGCTTTAATATAATATTTATAACATAATATCTTATGACAACTATAATTAAATATAAATATACATTAAATATTTTGATATTTCTTAATTTCTTTCTAATCTGCCTTTTATTAAGACAAATGGTTAACATACAGAATAAAATTTTAAAATATTATGCGATGTGAACTACTGACATAAGTCCTGTTTTGTGAACTTACCCAACTAGAAAATTTTATTTAATATTAATGTACTTAAAATTTCATCACACTTTATATATTGAATTTCACAGTTTTGGTCATTTAAAACCACCTCAGTTAATATTATTTCACGCTAATATATAATATGAAATACATCAACACTCATTGAGTTATAGTTAATATATCAAGTCTTGGGATATAACGAGTAAAACATCAAAACTTATTATATAATAATATGCACCAATACGTAATTAACATAAGAGTCAATTCGCCAATTTTAAAATTAAACTCAAACTGAAATAAATGACACTCTAGTTTCAATACCTCTAAACAACAATACTGATCGATACAACGTGTACATTTAAAAAAGTACTGATAAACGAATTTTCAATAATTTTGTAAAATGATGGAATAAATAAAGCCATTAAATAACTTTGTTAAGCTCGTAGTTAAAAACTAAGATTATACTTATAGTGAAATATTTAAGGTATATTAATTTTTTACTCTTAGAATTTTAGTTCCAAAACTTTTTACGTTTCTGTTCCTTTTTACAATTTTGTCAAATCCAAATAACACTAAATAGTTGATACAATCTCATTAAAAGTGTTTAAGGATTAGTGAAAACCCTCATAGATTTCATTTGTAATTAATAAAATCAGTTTTTGCATTGCTTACAAACATTTTAAAAACACGCCCTAAATAAGCAAGTTATCTCTCGAAATATCGTCAAGAGAAATGAAATATTTTTTAGCAAATATAGCTTCATGCTTTACAGTATTGTATTGTTTGCACCTTTGTTTATTTGCATCTATGTTAAGAAACTGCATACTCAGTCGTCTTCTACTGGCTATCCTGTATTCGTTTGTTTATCTTTCTTTTCTCAGAGAAGTTGTTTCTATTTTTTAGTAACACTACTCACTCTCATTTTATGATTACTAGAAAATTCCATGTAATTTCAGATTTACATTACAACACAGATTAATGAAAATTACTTTAGAAAGCCACAGAATGTGAGAATAAGTAATTTATTCCGAAGTGAGACTTCTAGTGTTCAACAATTAATGGCTGGATGTATTTTATTTTGAGAGATTTAGTAAAGTAATGATTCAGGAACTACTTCAGTATCTTGGTACAGCGAAACAATTTAGACAGAAGTACAAGACTAACCATTAGTTTTCAACATCTTCGTACAAACTATTTCCAGTGAACGGAAGTGATGACCCGACATTGAAAGGGCAGCTGCGATAGACTCTGGAAATAGTTAGGTAGCTCTAAACAGGCATGTATTTGGTCACGACTATGACTTCAGTGAAAGTTCAGTTACACTACAGTCAGTTTCACTGAGCGATAAAGAAAGTGGCACAACTACTGGAGAAAAACTTTTCAGAGATTTATTGCAGCAGTTAGCCTAAGCTCATGACTTGGAAGTCGATCGGACTCAAACTCCTACAGGGGATCATCATCATAGCGTAAGTTCTCAATCACGACCAATTTCTCCATCTCCTGAACAAAGTACCTATCTCTCAAGTGCAAGATACGGAACCTTTACAGTTTCTAAAATAAATATTGAAGTTTCCTTTCCCATCCAACAAAATAAACAATCATCCATTCCAAATCAAAGTAATAAGGCTCATTTCAAAATTGAGTATGGTAATACAACCAGATTAAACACTGTAAATGGAATAGACAATCCTGCTTTTGTGTGTGATGCTAAGACTTTTGCACAGCCGTCAGAGATGGAACAACATTCAATTTTGAACTTCCTCACAAAAATCTGATGCCAAAAATTGTCATACAGCAACAATCTGACTTTGATAGCACACAGAGTCAAACAGAACTCGAGAAACAAAGAAATAAGAAGTCTATTAAACGTAAGAGACGCAAGAAACATAAAAAGATGTGTTCTAGGGGCACAGTGGGAGAAGAAGTCGAAACTTGTAGTCATAGATTTTCTAAATCCAGATATCACAAAAAAATCAGATCTGCCGATAACTAAACGTTTCACTCGAGATCTCGAAAACACGTGAAAATCAGCGACAAAAAAATAAGCATGCGAATCAAATGAAGAACTGTAGTAAAACCAATGAAACATCATCTGGTTGTAATAATCCCAGAAGAAGAATGAAATCAGCTTTATCGAGCAGAACAAGACACGAATATTCATACAGTGAACGATAATCTCAAACCCTCTAAGAGCTTAAGAGGTGGAGCACTAAAAATGTCGTAGCTATGACGTCACTTTTAGCATGGAATGACGACACGGAACTATAAAAAAAATGAAAATTTTCGTCTGGTGTCATGCAAATATGTGTTCTTCCAGCTTGTGATTTCCTCAATAAACCATACAATGTTTTGGATTACTACAAATCTCATTTAACTCCATATTTTATAAATTATGTGAAAGCATTGTTTCATTTGAACATATATTATCATTTATGTATCAAATTTACATGTTTTATAATATGAATTCAAGTAAAACTACGGTCGCTAAGTGCTCTAAAGAATACATAATGTTGTGTTCGAATGTTCGGTGTTTAACTTAAGATCTCACGATAACATTTTAATTCGAATCTTTCTCTTTTCCTTTCCCTTAAAATGCTTGTAAAGGTTTTCATGCAATCAATTATGTATCCGTATAACTATATATACATTGCTTGACAAAAGTAGTATGAAACACCGTAATTAATAACCAAATTTTGTAATTTTCAATAACAATTTTCTACAATTGAGAAAAATTTCAAATATCCCAAACGAAATGTATTAAAATCTATAATATACGAGGGCTGTTCAAAAATACGCGGACTGTTTGAATTGCGCGGCTCCAGTTGGTTCCAGGGGAATCCGCTTGGTGTCGCTAGGTTCGCACAGATCAGCTGATTACGACGCCATTTCCCGATTGCAGATATCTTCATTTGTGTATTAGCTACGCGGTTTAAAGTGAAGTGCGATATTTTCGTTTGGCGGATTTCAGAATGAATGACCTGAAGGAGCAACGACTTGCTGTGGAATTTAGTGTTAAATTTGGAAACTCTACGACTGAAACTTTTGCTATGCTTAACACGGCTTACAGTGATGTTGCTATGAAGCGTACGGCATGTTTCAAGTAGCATGAACGTTTTAAGGATGGTCGACAATCCATTGAAGATGATGAGCGTCCTGGACGCCCTTCCACGTCAACTGACGACCCACACGTCGACAAAATCAACACCCTGGTGCGGGCAAATCGACGTCTGACTGTCAGGAGCTTGCTGAAGAGTGTGGGATATCAGTTGGATCTTCTTACGAGATTTTGACCGAAAAATTGAAGATGCACCGCGTTGCTACAAAATTCAGCCCTCATAACTCGAGAGTTTTTGGCCAAACACTCGATCACTGTTCTTCCCCACCCCCCTACTCACCTGACCTTGCTCCTTACGATTTTTTCTTGTTCCCCAAACTCAAAAGACCCTTGAAAGGAAAAAAGATTTGAGACGATTTCCGAGATTAAGGCAAATGCAACGAAGGAGCTGGAGGACATTACAAAAGAAGCGTACCAGGACTGTTTCAACAAGTGGAAACACCGTTGGGATAAGTGTGTGTGTTGGGAGGAGAGTACTTTGAAGGAGTCCCAGACCTGTAACTTCTAAATAAAGTACATTTTGTTTTATGACGTCAGTCCGCGTATTTTTTTAACAGACCTCGTACTTCAGAGAAGCAAAACCACCAACATTTTGGGAACACGAGCTCTTGTAGCAGTCTATCTGGTTTCTAAGCCCCCACTTTACACCAACAAGGTTCATTCAGTTATTCTCCATAAACTTGATAATAAATGTAAAATGTTCGTTAACTCACCAGTAGGGATTAAGTAGTATTTTACCTGTATTGGGTAGTTTTCAATACTTTTCCATACATATCAAATGCGTTGGAAAATACTCACCTTATCTTCAGTACGTTTGTAATATAAATAACATTTTGTGAGTACAAAACTCAAACGTTCACTTAGTTAACAA
The DNA here is from genome assembly GCF_004210375.1 of Tachypleus tridentatus. Taxonomy (NCBI): domain Eukaryota; kingdom Metazoa; phylum Arthropoda; class Merostomata; order Xiphosura; family Limulidae; genus Tachypleus; species Tachypleus tridentatus. The sequence continues at coordinate 25,114,014 of NC_134833.1, read as the reverse complement.
TATTTCTAATTTAATATCTGTACACTCCTAAGCAACATATCAGAAGAAACAATTGTACTTTTAATAATTCTAAAATATTAGAATTATTGCTTATCACAAAATTTTCCAAACTTAAAATTACAATGTTAAAATCCAAGCCTTCAGCCTTCACAATGGACAGATGAAAAATAATCCACTGTTTAGCTTTAAGTTGAGACAACAAAGAAGCAAATATTTTAAAGTAAATAACAATCAAGCAGTCAAGGTCTCAAGGTTTGTTTGCTTTTACTCCAGCTTCGACGTTTATTTTTAATTACAGCTAAAATATGCACATATATATTATATATTACAGTGATTAACACAGTATTATATATCGATTTGTGTTTGCCTATAATTCCCACATTTTCTGAAACATTAGTTCTACTCACATCTTTACAAGGATCATATTTATCAACAACTCAGAAAAAAAATCACTACCAGCCTAATTTGAAATAAGTAAAAAATCCTTGTTATAAGCTTTTTATATTATATATTAGCAAATATATGTAATTACTTTTAAAAAGCTTATAACAAATGCCAATGCAAAGCTTGTGAAATAAAACAAAATCTGAATATAACTATTTTTCTTAGCTGTAAATTTTATCGACTTTTACTACAATTTTAAACATTATTATACATGGTGTTCAGGATTTTATAAGATTATTAATTAAATAATTGTTTTCTCTCTCTTTCTTTTTGTATAAATATAACTTGCACTAGTGTCATCCTTTCCTTCTTAATTTAAATAACTTTACATTGTTTATTTAAAATGGTACAACATTTTCTTTTAGCTAAAAAGTAGTGCGTACAACTGATTTAGTTTAAAAATGGGTTTAAAATATTTAAAATTATTAAGTGTTTGATAAATACATTTTCTATTAACAATCACTTCTTTGTGGGACAGATACAAGGAAAACCTGAAACTCAAAAATTTAGAACTACTAATCTGAGACACTAGATGGCAACATATGACATTAGCGAAAACAGGGCTTCTCAACCATTTCCTTATATCAATTCCAATAAGTTTTCGAAACAGCTCTCTCATCAGAGTTCGAACAAAAGACAAAAAGTATTAAATTAAGATGTCAGATATTATATCATAGCTAAAATATACATCAGACTATCCTAGAATAAAACAAACAATAAATATACTAAGCAAACTATATATAGAATAATTAATAACTAACTACATTTATTCTTTTGAAATTCTTCCCTCATTGATAATTCTCCTCCACCCTAATTCTAATATCATTAGCCCAATAATCTGGAGTGAATGTTGTGATTATATTAAAATTAGAAGTAAGGTGCATATCTGAGGTATTGTTACAGCTATTGTAAATGATGTACTGACATTTCTCTGCTTGCGGGTTATCACAGCCATTCTAAATAAAGTATTTCCACTACCCTGTTGTTTCTAAATAGAGAGATATTTTTCCTTCAAATATTAGATAAACTTTGAATTGAAAGAATTGCACGTTTGATGTTTAATTGGTGCTGCAGGTAGTGACACTCGAGCTTTACATTACAAAATTACGGAAGTATTGCGCAGACAGCCCTCGTGTAGCTTTACGCAAAATTCAAAACAAACCAATCTTTTCTTTATCAGTAAAATTATTATCTCCCATTCCAGATGTTCTGAGATACATTTTAAAGCAGTTTTAATTACCTTCATTGTCTTTACTACTCCAAAAACAACAACAAAACAAGCAATCAAACGTTACTTCAAGGAAACAATATTGCAGTTCTTTAAGAGATCAACCCTCACACATTATATTTTTATGTATTTATTATTAAAGCCACACTTGATAGTTTAGGATACAAAAATTTCAAAGTCATATCGTCAGAAGATTTCTCATTTTATTCTAAAAATTTGTTTAGTTTATTGTACAGCTAACAAAACCTTACAAAGGACATTATTGTTATTATTAAAACGACCGACTTTATCTATTGAAAGATAATAATGAAACTCCCTATAAATATTTTTAAAAATTGAAGTAAAGTAAAGGTACAAAACTAATTGTTATTTTAATATTTCTAAACACGATAAGAAATTCTTTGTTTTAGAAGATAAATACAGATCTCAATGATTGTTAACGTGGTTTGTCTTCGTCATTTTTATGGTTATCATGCGTATCCTAATGCTTAACATGCTGATTGCTGTGGTGGGAAATACGTGCTGCGAAGTGATAAACCAATCTGAACGAGAATTCTTCAAATAGTTAAGATTTTCAATGATATATCATTGTGTAAGAAAGTTTTAATGAGGTTTCATCAAACTCATAAATGTCCCGGTGACAGTTCTAATTATGTTTCATCAAGATGCATGTGTCACGGAACAGTTTGAATGAGGTTCCATCATGTAAGTGGTCTGGGAGATATTTAATTAGGTTTCCCCATATTCAGAACAGTTTTAATGAGGTTTTGCCAAGCTCGTAATTGTTCCAAAAAAGTTTAAATAAAGTTTCACTGAACAGGTAATGTACCTAAACATTTTGCATGAGGCGTTACAAAGTATATAAGTATCCTGGAACAGTTTTAATGAGGTTTCATATAGTATATACATGTAAGTGCCGTGGAAGAGTCATTTTGAACGAAGTTTCATCAAGCAAGTGAATGTCACGAAACAGACTGAATGAGGCATTATCAAGCAGATCAATGTGCTGGAAAAGTTTAAATATGGTTTCATCGGGTAGGTGAGTGTCTCGAAACAGTGTAAATGAGATGTCATCTTATTGATAAATGACCAACAACTGTTCCAATGAAAATTTGTCAAACAGGTAAATTTCACTGAATACATTGATGCAAAAACTAATGACGTCTTCAATAAAAGTGAATATTGTATTTTTCCAACTCGCACACTAGAAAGAAAGAATGGATACAATAGAACCATGCTTCAGTTCTCGTCATTCAACCACCATATAGATGTGTATATCATCTTATATAAGTTTACAGTATCTATTAATGACAAAATAATGGTTAAAAGGTTTTTTTTTAAGTCAGAAAACATAGTATACAGAAAATTAAAATGTTTTAGTGACAGTAAAACCATCAAACATTTAAAAAATATGTTTTCGTTTATAATACTTATTTTTACCAGTATATATGGTAGAATAATGTTTATAATAACTATTAGAAATAATAAACTATTATGGAGTGTATTTGTGATTGATGTTAGTAAATATTAAAGTGGAAAATGTTTATAATGCTTATTTATATCTGTATATAACGTAGCAAAGAAAATCTTTAGTAGTTACTTGTATTATTAAATCTTGTTGTGTAAAAAAATTTATTTATTGTTTATAAGAAGAAAACTTATAACTTTTAGAATAGTTTTTAGCCTGACGAAACATTCTTGTGGATACTTTTACAACAGTTCTGTAAACATGCATGAAGAGATCTATAATGGTTGTTAGATTCACGGAGAACATTTGTAATAGTTTCGGTAACAATAAACAGTGTTTATGAATAGTGCCTATGATAATTTTTAGTATGTATAAACTTTGTTGTAATTACAGTTAATTATACTTCTCATAATGCATTATAGTCGTCTCTTACATTTTCTAACTCTGCATTCTTAATCCAGTCTCTTAGGGAGTCACATAAATTAGAATAATGTATAAGGATAGTATTTCAACCATATTTAATTTCACATATCCAATCGACCTGAAGGAATGGAATGAACGAAACGCCGCAATAGATGTGGAAGATGTATTGGGGTGTAAATACCATTATTACACACTATCCTGATTTTTCAAAATCACTTATGGATTTAATCAGGAACTCATTGCTTTAATATAATATTTATAACATAATATCTTATGACAACTATAATTAAATATAAATATACATTAAATATTTTGATATTTCTTAATTTCTTTCTAATCTGCCTTTTATTAAGACAAATGGTTAACATACAGAATAAAATTTTAAAATATTATGCGATGTGAACTACTGACATAAGTCCTGTTTTGTGAACTTACCCAACTAGAAAATTTTATTTAATATTAATGTACTTAAAATTTCATCACACTTTATATATTGAATTTCACAGTTTTGGTCATTTAAAACCACCTCAGTTAATATTATTTCACGCTAATATATAATATGAAATACATCAACACTCATTGAGTTATAGTTAATATATCAAGTCTTGGGATATAACGAGTAAAACATCAAAACTTATTATATAATAATATGCACCAATACGTAATTAACATAAGAGTCAATTCGCCAATTTTAAAATTAAACTCAAACTGAAATAAATGACACTCTAGTTTCAATACCTCTAAACAACAATACTGATCGATACAACGTGTACATTTAAAAAAGTACTGATAAACGAATTTTCAATAATTTTGTAAAATGATGGAATAAATAAAGCCATTAAATAACTTTGTTAAGCTCGTAGTTAAAAACTAAGATTATACTTATAGTGAAATATTTAAGGTATATTAATTTTTTACTCTTAGAATTTTAGTTCCAAAACTTTTTTACGTTTCTGTTCCTTTTTACAATTTTGTCAAATCCAAATAACACTAAATAGTTGATACAATCTCATTAAAAGTGTTTAAGGATTAGTGAAAAACCCTCATAGATTTCATTTGTAATTAATAAAATCAGTTTTTTGCATTGCTTACAAACATTTTAAAAACACGCCCTAAATAAGCAAGTTATCTCTCGAAATATCGTCAAGAGAAATGAAATATTTTTAGCAAATATAGCTTCATGCTTTACAGTATTGTATTGTTTGCACCTTTGTTTATTTGCATCTATGTTAAGAAACTGCATACTCAGTC
>NC_134833.1:25061491-25108700 GCF_004210375.1 Tachypleus tridentatus | reverse complement strand
AAAAGTAATTTTAATCATTGTTAAAGCTTTGACTGCTTCTAAACGGATGAGCAAAACTTATGTGAATAAAACGACAAATATTAATGCAATTCCTGGGATGAAACTTATAACTTACTACTGAAATGTATCAGGAAATCGTAATTTAAAAACAACAACAACAAAGAACACGTCATTCTTATCTCTAACAGGTAAATAAAAGCCTGTCGTTCTTGTCTCTGATATGTAAGTAAATATTCGTCGTTTCTAAGTCGACAATGAAAATGTTTGGAAAATATTTCGTACCATGAGAAGGAAATAGACAGAGCTAGCATTATAAATAATGAATTTTTACCTTAACAGATATTCTGGTTTTTTTATGCTATATAAAAAGCATCATCTGGTAATTTCTGATACAATGTCTTCCTGATGCTGGTCTGGTCAGTAGAATGTAAAAACAGCGTTATATAGTAACCTGTGCTACATGTGTTTTCTGGTTATCTGGATTTCATTCTTGAAGATAATGTAGTTTGTCCTGCCCCTGATCTAATTTTTATACTTGAGTTTTTTTCTTAAATTTACTATTATTCTCACATGTAACAATAGATGTCACCCCAAGATTAGATTTATAGACTGATTGAAGCTTCCTTTGACATACAAAATCATGAAAAAATTAATTTTACAAATTTCTTAAATCATTAAATTAATATAAGCTTTGTAACATTAAAAATTGAAAAATGCTTCTACAAAATATATCATGACTAGTCTTTTCATATTTGTAGCCTATGAAAAACAAATCTGTTCGAAAAAACTGCTCTAATCTTATATAGTAAAATAATTTAATCAACATTACGTAAGCTAAGACTTTGAAAACTTTTAACCTATGTCCGAAGATACGAAGGAATAAAATTTCTCTTATGTTGATTTTTCCTCTATCTCCACTCAAATTATTATGATACAGCACATTCGATATAATGTAATTTCATTTAAAGAAACCAGTAAAAGACAGCACTATTGTTTCAGTACGAGTCATGTGCATGAATACGTTATAAGTCATTCAACTGAAACAACATGAAGATCTGATATGGGGAAAACAGTATCATAAAAAAAATTGTAAAGTTTCTTCATTTAAATTTTGTTATCTAATAATAGCAAAAAATAAGTGACTGTGCAGGGTATTCATGATACGAGATTTGAAAATGTTCGATTTAATACTCCATTAAACCATGAAATTCTTGGTTCGTGTTTTCATTGCTTTTCTTGCTCCAGTAACTTTTTTCATAATACGATGTTTTTTCTAACAATATCTATCGCTTTGTCTAATTAGATGTAACGAGAATGTTGAAGTTTTCTTTGTTAATTAGGATTGAAATAAACTATTTTCAATTTGTATTCATTCGTATCTGAAAAATGAAAAGTTTCCTTATCTAAAATATCTAATTTCTAAAGACTTCTTGTTCCATATCTAGGAAAATAAGCGTTTATAGATTTTGAAAATACATTTCCACTGCTGTACTTAGTAATAGCTAGTGGCCACACTTTGAACAATATCAATATTACACTATCTATGGCGTTACCAAAATAAAAACTGCTTTCTGGAATGCCCAGAATGTTACACTATTTTTTCCTAATCAAAGTATAAGGAAAAAACAAATTCGTACTTCAGAATGACTTTCACAGAATTTTACCAATTTATCAGTTTTAGTCAACGAAAATTTTTATATGTAAGTAAAAGTATAATTTTATAAAAGTATTTCTAAGAGGTCCAACTATATGATTTCATATAATAATCATTAGAATACTCCAAACAGAAAACATATATACATTTCTGAAGACATTTTTCTGAAAAACGAGGGGAAATTTTAAATTAGCTATGTTCGTTTAATATTAATAAAATAAAATAAATTTGAAATGAGCCAGTTTAAAAGTCTAAAGGGGTTATTTTACTTGCCAATTGCCAGTAATTAGACTCATTTAAAGTAAACCTCTAAAGCTAAAATATAACGCTTATATTCACTTATACTATAAATAATATAAATACAACATTATTGTAAAAATAAAAACAAAAAACGATTTATAGAGAGAGCTTACCCGGAGGAATCTCTACACTGAAACCGTCTGATGAGTGTCGTATTCTTCAACGCAAGTAATTGTGTTCTCTCGAACTATGTTGATTGGCTTAGCCTTGTGACTGATGATGAATTTATAAGATCATCTATTCCCTGTCTGTATCTTTTGTAATGGCTTGGGGCAAGTTACACGCGCACAACTGAGAAAGTGAAAAGTCAGCAGTATTTTCTATTGGTTGATAAGATACAAGTGGGAGTAGAGGAGTTTGGAAGGCAGACATCGGATAGATAGCAACTTCTGTGAAAGGTAAGAAGCGAGAGATAAATAGTTTGTTCGCTATGACAGTGAAATAAATTATTTTTATATATTTTCCAACCAGCATTTTATTAGTTTCATGTTATTAAAAGAAATGACAGGAAATAATGCAATTTTGAAAGATGTTATTTCGTAGAAATGTTCCAAAATACAACTTTTAGAAAATCGAGACCATTTTGCTTATCATCCCTCTAAGTATACTCGGTACATTCTCTTGGTAGTTTGTTTGTTTGTTTGTTTTATAATTTCGTGCAAAGGTACACGAGGACTAGCCGTTCATAATTTAGCAATGTAAGACTAGAGGAAGAGCAGCTAGTTATCATCATTCACCTTCAACTCTTAAGTTACTCTTTTACAAATGAAAACTGGGATTGACTATCACTTTATAACGTTCCCACGGCTAAAAGGGTGAGCGTGTGTGGTGTGACGGGAATTCGAACTCGCAACCTTCAAATTGCGACTCGAATGCCCTAACCACCTGATTATGCCGAGCATTCTCTGGTAGCTTATAAATAATCTAATAACAAAGTGTTCTTTTTTCGTTCATATGAACACGTGAAAAAATTAAAATACATCTAACTTAAGCTGGTATGACGATTACAGAAAGTGCTATGTGATTATTCACTTAACTGAAGTTTAATTCAAATTGTCCATAATTAATCTTTGCATATAGAATATAATTTATTTGGACGTAATTCTGTATTTTCTTTCTGGCAATTTTAAATTTACACTTTTATTTGTCAAGTATTCCCGATGTAAACTTTGGAAATACACACCAAAATGATCACTTTAGTTTTGCTTCGAATTGAAATCAGACAATGTTCTCAAAGTTATTTAATTAAACAGTTTTATTGTTGTATTATAAAGACACCTGAATATGTACTTGATTCACTAATTTTGATAAGTTATTTCAATTTTAATTGTTTACATAAACATGATATCTTAAAAAGGTGTTCACTGTGTTGCGTGAAACGATGACAGAAAAACTGAATTTTCTAATTCCTTTGTCACGATAAAACAAAGTTACTGTTAAAAAATAATGCCTCATTATAGACACACACATATCTTTAGTTCAGTTTTATATAATCAGGAACCTGATGTTATGTCCTGTCATCTGAGCTGCAACTAATCGGTCATTCAATTTATGATCGTAAATGAACATGCTATAGAGATGCTTTACACTTGTATGGTTCCATATGAAGAATGATCGCCACAAACTGAAAGATGACGTATAGCTACATTTATTTGGGTCCTACTATCGCAGTCACCCTAACCAGTAGGATAAATCTTACACTCCACATTATAACCTGGCCCTGATGACTCTGTTCGTACAGCTTTTGTGGCAAAGGCTTCATTTTATCATAGGTTTGGTCTTAGTGTTTGTATCCGTAGTCCTTCCTTTTTTATGTAAATAATAACCTAATTCCTAAGATAATGTTCATGCTTGAATTATATTTATATATATATATACATATATAAAGAGATAAATTTTGCTTAGAAATAATAATATACATACTGCACTAGAAATAATTATAGAACTGGGCATAAAAGACAAATGCTTTAGGAATGCCACCTCTGTATTGTGCGAAAATTAACAACACCAGGTTAAGTTACGTGTTGAACGTTTACATTGATTGGTTTTCATCCAACAAATCAGAAAATGCCACATCAGTAAAAGATAAAACTTTCAAAAAGTATGTGCAGTCATAGTGTGCCCATTAGTAGTAGTGTAACTCCAGTTATCATTCCAGGAACTGAAATACCACAACACAAATGTGTAGAAATCAAAGTTTTGGCTGATCAGGATACTCCAGGCTCTGTAAAAACATTGTAAACGTTACTTTATTAAAACTTGTTGGCCCGGCATGGCCAAGCGCGTAAGGCGTGCGACTCGTAATCCGAGGAACGCAGGTTCGCGCCCGCGTCGCGCTAAACATGCTCGCCCTCCCAGCCGTGGAAGTGTATAATGTGACGGTCAATCCCACTATTCGTTGGTAAAGAGTAGCCCAAGAGTTGGCGGTGGGTGGTGATGACTAGCTGCCTTCCCTCTAGTTTTACACTGCTAAATTAGGGACGGTTAGCACAGATAGCCCTCGAGTAGCTTTGTGCGAAATTCCAAAAAAACAAACAAAACAAGAATTAAACCTTGTCAGTACAATTAAATGGTAATAATACATTTGTCTGAGAAACTCTAACAATCCAGCTCGTGAAGATTGGTCGTAGTAGCTTCGTAGTTAGCCTGCACAGACCATAAATCCGAGGGTTTATAGTTCGAATCGCAGTGCTTTGTACTTTGGGGTTGTGAGTATGCTATAAGAATGACTGTAAAATACATTTATGTGGTTAGACAAGAGTAGTTCTTAGTTTGCAGTACGTGTTATTGACTACGTGCTTTTCCCCTGCCCGGCATAGTCAGGTGGTTAGGGAACTCGACTCGTAATCTGGATCTGTCGGTTCGAATCCCGGTCGCACCAAACATGCTCGTCCTTTTAGCCGTGGGGGCGTTATAATGTTACGGTGAATCCCACTATTCATTGGTAAAAGAGTAACCCAAGAGTTGGCAGTGGGTGGTGATATCTGGCTACCTTCCTTCTAGTTTTACACTGCTAAATTAGAAACGGCTAACTCAGATAGCCCTCGTGCAGCTTTGCGCGAAAAATTAAACAAAAAACAAACAAAGCTTTTCCCCTAGAGTATAAATTCAAAATTAGAGACTGTTATTGGTAACTGTCCTTTTTGTACCTCTGCATTAAAACCACATGTTTGAAGGCGGTTGTATAATTGAGTGTAGGAATGTAGAGGACGTGCTTAGATGTTTGATTATATTTATTAATATAGGTATAAAGGTATTTCTTTGTATTGGTTTATTTTGTGCTTGAGTTGCTGTATAAGTAAGGCTTCTTTGTTTATATTTTTTTATTTGGTATTTGGGTGTTTTTTATGGTTATGTTGTGTTTATTTGATTTGCAGTGTACGAAGACGTGTGAAGGTGACTTTTGTGTTCTTTGAATCTGGTTTCCATTTTCCTACTTGTTTCTTCAATAGAGAAGTCGTGGGAATTATCACATTGTATTTTCTAAATAATGTTGGTGGTGTGTTTGTTAGTTTAGTTCTTACATAGTATGGACCTTAGTTTTGTGCCTGGTTTTGAATAAATTTGGTATTAACTGAAATTTCATATTCTGTTGCTCGTTTTTGCCAAATATTGGTTATTTTTCTGCTGATGTCAGGAATATATGGTATGTAGCAGTATATGGTTTCGAGATTTTTTGATTCGTGAGACATATTTACTTTTGTTAGTTGATTTTGCTTTCTGTCTAGGTGTGTGCGTATAATGTTTTCTACGGTTTGTGGAGAAACTTATTGGTGTTGATGAAGTATTGTTTTATTTTGTCTAATTCATCGTTAATTTTATCTGGTGAGCATAGTTTTATGGCTGTGTTTATTTGGTTTCTTATTATGTTGAGTTTTGTTTTGTTTCATGTGCTGAGTCCCAAGGAATGTATAGTCCAGTATGGGTGATTTTTCGGTGGATTTCTATTTTAAATTGTGTATTGGTTCTTGTAATTTTGAGGTTAAGAAATGATATTTGATTGCTTTCTTCCTGTTCACATGTGAAGTTAATGTTGGGATGTATAGAGTTAATGTGATTGAAAAAAATTAAGTGTGTGTTTTTAGATTTGAATCCCGCTACCGTGTCATCTACATATCTATACCAGTATAGTGGTGGATGTAATGCTGTGTTAATTGCTTGTGTTTCAACTTGTGTCATAAAAATATTGGCTAGAACTGGTGATACTGAGTTGCCCATGCTTAGGCCATTTGTTTGTATATAGTTGTGGTTGTTGAACATAAATTTTGTCTTCATCGTAGTGAATTCTATGAAGGTTGGTAATTGGTTGCTGGGAATGTCTATTCATGGGTTAGGGTCTCGGATATAGAGTTCTAAAGGCTATCTTGCAGGTTTCAGCGGTCAGGACTTCTGTAAAGAGGTGTATGACATCGAAACTGGCCGTTAAGGCTTTATGATTAAGTTGATTAAGATTAGATTTGAAATTAAAAGAGTCTTTTATGAATGAGCTGGCTGATGTTAGTGCCCATGCTATGTATTTACTAAGATTGTAACTAAACGATTCATATGTGGACATTATAGATCGTAGTGGAAAATCTGGTTTATGAGGTTTAGAGATGCCGTAAATTTGTGGTGTGCGTGAGTCGGTTTTGCGAAGGTAGGAATAAAGTGTTTGTGAAATTGTGTTGGCTTTTTTCATTTTTAGTAGTATTTTGTTTAGTTGCCTTTCGTGTGTCTTTGTTGGATTCGTGTGTATTAGTTTATATTCGTTCGTGTTCTTCATTTTTTGGATGTATTCATTCAGTAACTTAAAGTAAAAATGTAAATTAATGTGAATATTTCATTATGAATAGTTTTCATACATGTATAAAAGACTTAATCTTTTTCCTGATCAATAGATTTACAATAACATTTAGTAATGTTTATTATAGCTACAATCAGAGTAAAATCAACTTGATATAGCAGAGGAAAATTTAAGGAGGTTTCCCTTATCTGTGTTTTTATATAGCATAGAGTAAGACACAACTATTCAAGCCCGTTTAAGCTATTAAAAATTAAAACTATTTTAATAGTATTTTGAAGTTTCAAGAATGAGAGAGACTTAGTTGAAATTCCGATTATTTTCAAACAAATCACCTGCTTTTGATAAAGGATAAAATATAAATATCAAAGAAAGAAGAAAAAAAAACTTCTGTCAAGTGAATATAATGGATCCAAACCTCCTAATTCTGTCACTCATTTTCCAGGCCCACAAAAAATAATAAAACTTGTTATTTAATTTTATATAGTTTAAAAAATGCAGTTAATCGAAAATGTTGTGTTTCTTTTTGTTATTGATTATCTTCACAAAGAAATTGGGTTCGTTACTTATAAAACACAATAATACTTCCTGCAATTGGAAATTGAATGAAGTGTTAGTCTCATATTGCAGCTTTTGTTCTAAGTACTTTACAACGATAATAAATATATAATAATTTGATTACGTTTTGTTCTTTTATTCAGGATAGTAAACTAAATAAATTTGTTTATATAAAAATGTTGTGTTATGAGAATACAATCTTCATGAATCGCTTATAATCGTTTTCTAATGCACCGTTTAGAGAAAATAATTTTTAATGGATTATAATATAAGATAATTTTCGTATATTTATCTCTGCGTATTACATTCACGAACATAATAGTCAAAAATAAATTGTTTGTCTTCAACGGTCAGCCCACTGCTAGTACAGCGGTATGTCTCCGGATTTACAACGTTAAAATCAGCGGTTCGATTCCCCTCGGTGGGCTGGGCAGATAGCCTTTGTGGCTTTGCTAAAAGAAAACACACACATTCAACGGTCAAAGAATTCCTCTTGTGCCAAACATTATACGGATTCGTTCTACAAAAAATAACTTTTTAATTCTTTGTTTCATTACTAAAAAAATAACGATTAATATCTACGCCTTGTATTGCTGGCATTTTTTTCTAACTTTAATATTTAATTTATGTTTTGCATATATTTTAAATAATCTGATCATCTTGTTTAACCTACTTACTTTTGATAATATATTTAGTTCCGAAATACATTAGCGGTAAACATGATAACACTCTTCTTATACCTTATCTTGCACTAAATACAACTTTCACTTCTTTTCTTGTGTTCTTCTGGTATTAAAGTAATTTTCTTTGTTCATTTTAAATTATCTAGAGATTTCCAGCATTGTTTGAACGAACTCGGTTATTTCAGAAAAAGAAAATAATTGTCATTATAGCTTCAGTTTTGCGCAAGACTTCCATTGATATCTGGTTACAACTGTTACAGATTTGTCTTATCTTAATAACGTCCACGTAAACATTATCTCCCAATGATTCAACTACTTATCTACGGTACTAAATTATTTTCAAGATTACAGGATTGTCACATCCTGAAAGTATGATATTATGATATTCATTTGCAAACTCGTACAAAATGTTGAGAAAATAATAATAACTGCTCAGAAAAAATAACATATATTTAACAAAAAGTTATGACATTTACAATAAGAAGACAATTTAGAGACCATATGTTAACTACTTGCATTTCTTTATGTTTCAGGTTTCCAGTCACAATTATTCGTGAAATTTTACTTAGTATACACTTTAAATTAAAAATAAAAGATTCAACCTAGTGGAAATCATAACAATATTGTAATTTAAATACTCTCTCAATTCAGTTTAATTACATCTTCATTTGTGCGTTCATTTGTACATAGTGTGTTCTTAAAAGTCATTTTAATGAAAGGCGCAGATACGTAGAAACTGTTGTATTTTAGCTCTGAAACTTTTACTTTGTTTTTACTGTGACCACAACCACTGTTTCTGTCAGCTGTTGAGACTTATATATGCTACGAAGGAAAGTTTTTTAATTATAAGATTTTTAATTAATCTTAAAAGTTAAATATGTTTAGCGATATAATGTTTCCTTTATGAAGTAAGTGTTAAAATGAGTATGTTTAATTAACTTAGAAGCTGAAAAGAAGCTAGGGTCCTATTTGAGAAAATGAAGTTGTCTGCCACCAGAGAGAATGTTGCCAGGGTAGCGTTGCTTGATATAAAAATGAAATGATTCTATTTTCACGTCTGTGTAAGAAAAAGAAAAAAAGTTTCCAATGATATAAAAAGTGTAATTTCTTTCCTCGTAATTGCTTAGATTCTGTTAAAATATATTTACAGAAATCCATTTCTTTCTTTTGAGGAAATCGATATAATTCATGAGTATTTAATAGTTTTTGTTTCTCACATTGTTAGCAGAATCTGTTTTCATACCAATATTTTCAGTGTTATTTTGTAGTACATTTTCATGATCATGTGTGTGTGTGCATTTACAAACTTTCTAGAGCAGAGTTCAAGAACCCCATTTTCATAAAGCTTTGTGTTGTGTCGTACAATAACAGTTTCTTACAGCACAGATAAAAAAGTAGTAGTTAAAGAATGAGTTCTATGTGAAGTTGCCTTATACAGTAATTTCGATATCCGTTGGCAACTGCTCAACAAGACACAATCAAATACTGTAATATTCCGAAACTACTTAGTAAAAATAATGGAAACGTGGAGACTGCTCTTCGTTAAACAATATCTCATCAACAGAGTATTCGCATTAAAGAATATACGTATATATATGTGTGTGTGTGTAATCAATACTAATATTGAAGAATATATATATACAGAAATGTAAGCTGCAGTTTTAATAACGTTATATTATTGGCTTTTATACGAGACCCTAAATAATTAGGCATGAGGTAAAGTACAATTTTCAAAGTGCTATCATGAGAAAGGATTCAGTGTAACAATAATTAAATACAACAAATAGAAAGTATATTGTTGTTTACCGATTTATTATTATATTAGAATAATATGCATCCTCACTCAAGTACAGTTTATTTTTGGACTTTCTAACTTATCCTCACCTTGGGTATCGAACCCCGATTCTTGGCGTTAGAAATCCCCAAGCTTACTACTGAACCACTAGAATTTCGGATTGTTTGTTTTAACATAAAGTCACATAACAGGCCACCTGCGCTCTGTTTGACCGAGTTTTAACATTGTTTTGGTTTGCTTTATTTTTAATTTCGCGCAGAGCTACACGAGGGATATCTGCGATAGCCGTCCCTAATTTAGTAGTGTAAGACTAGAGGAAAGGCAGATAGTCATCACCACCCACCACCAACTCTTGGGACTATTCCTTTTCCAACGAATATTAGATTGACCCTCAGATTACGTGTCTAGCGCCTGAACAACCTGGCCTTGCCGGGCTGAGCACTATGGTTCCAAACTGCACTGCCGAAGAAAATTTAAAGATAACATAAACTCATAACATTAAAACCATGATATGGGAAATACATTGTTGCAAAATAATGTTGGTTATCTATAATGAATCATTTTTATGCAGATTATACGTGTGAATATACCTGATGTGATTTGAAAAGTAAATGATTGTTTTTCAGTCTCTGCTACACACATACACACATGGATATTTCATAAAATCTTGTCTCAGTTGTTACTTTGAATTATCACTATGGAGTTTTTGTCAGAAGAAAGGAAACCAGTCAATCACAGCAGGCTTTAAGAACTGGTTGCACGTATCTCAAAGTGTTGTTAGTAGACTGCGAATCTGCTTCCAAACTAATTGTATGGTTGTTCGCACACATGAACAAGAAAGACTACCATCTACAAGTATATATCAATTCTTGTTCATTCTGATTTTAATGCATCTGCTCCGTTGTTTGATTAAATGTTTGTAGCAATAGATGGGCGCTGGTTTAACATGCAAATTGTTAGAAACAGACTTGTATGCTAAATGCCCAGTAAGATGTATTACATTTACAGAATAGTAGTGATGTAAAAAGGCATTACTCTAAAGTTTCACAGGTGCTGTACTCTTTATCCAAATCTAGCATCATTTACTCTCTATAAAAATGGCATGTACGGAAGCAACAGGAATGGGATATGGGCAGAGTTAAGAACTAGTATATGTACTGACCTCTATATCAAGAAAAATAACACTATTAATGCGACACATTACGGATCACTTCCTACTATCCTTGCGTAACATCTTTCTTCACTCTACCAGACTAGATGCCATTTCTGAAGGAAAAGGTAATTGACCACACTCTATTACGTGACTCTAGCCCCATTCATACTTTTAAAAGGCGTGTTACACCATTTCAAGTGTCTCCACCCACACTGAAGCTGCACTAAAAGCAACTGCTTTAGTGAATTAATCTAAGATTCTTCAAGACCTTATCAACACCACAATTTTAAGAATACAACATTGGAACCTGGCTCAAATTTGTTGTTTATAGCAATCATGTTCTTTACTGAAGTTAAATGTCATAAACTACATTGACATGAAGCAATTTCTGTCAAATACCCTTTCATAAATGCAGCCTTAGTGACCAAAAAATTCACATTTCAATTTAAATGACGAATCATCACATGCCCAGTTTACATAAAAGTAAAATTGGAGGGTGGCTGTCACTATTTTCTAAAAATGAGTTTGTCTTGTCACATCTAACATATTTTAAATTTCAACTGTCATGTAACTGTTTTAGGCACTATGTACCTATCATAATCGATATATGTAGATCAGTGATCAAAATTATAATCTCATAGAACTTTGTACATGTATACGCTGCTGGCCAAAATCTTAAGGCCAATGAACATAAAGAAAAATATGCATTCTGCGTTGTTAGACTCAACCAATTATTTGAGTAGAGCTTCGAAAGATGAAAATAAGAAAATGGAAAATAAAAATAAAAAGCTTTTTAGCATTTAATAGGGAAAATGTGAACATTATGAAATTATCCTAAATACTAGCTGATCAAAACTTTAAAGCCATACCAAAAAGAAGTTCTAAACAAGGTAGGAAATGCCCAAGAAGAGGTCTCAGTAGTGAGTTGCACGGCCGTCATTACGAATAACTGCAAACATTCGCTTTGGCATGGTCTATATAAGCGTTTGCAGAAGTCTGGCTGGAATGTTATTCCATGTAGTGAAGATGGTTTCACAAAGATCATGCACTGTTTAGAATTGACGTCCATTTCTAAAGACTTCCTTGCCATCCACCCCAAACATTTTCAATGGTCCAAAAGAATCATGTTATTCGCCATGAAAGTCATTTGTCCTGTGGGCATTGTGGATTGTAGCGTTGTCCTGCAGAAAGATCCAGTCATTTCCACACTAGCGAAGGCCTTCAATCAATAAGGATGCTCTCTCCAACATGCCAATGTAACCAGCTCCTGTTTAACGTCCCTGTATAACCTGAAGCTTCATTTCTCCATGGAAGGAGAAAGCACTCCAGATCATGATGGAACCTCCTCCACTGTGTCGTGTAGAAAATGTTTGCGGTGGGATATCCTTATCATGCCAGTAATGTTAAAGCCATCTGGACCATCCAGGTTACATTTTTTTCATCAAAGAACTAAACCTTCGTCCACTTTTCTACATCCCATGTTTGGTGCTTCTCAGCAAAATTTAACCAAGCTGTTTCGTGGTGTGGAGGGAGGCGTGGCCTTTAAAAACGTTTACGGTTTTTAAAGCCTTTCTCTCGTAGATGCCGTCTTATTGTTCTTGAGGTGCATTCTGCGTCCGTAAGGGCCTTAATCTGGTTCGAAGATCGGCTGCCGGACGACCCGTCGAATTCTTCTGCTCAACGCCGGCGAAATTTTCTTGGGCCAACCACTTGAAATTCTCGTTCCATATTCCTCAGGGTCTTTTAAGAAATTTGCAACAACAGTTTTACTCCGCCCAATCTCACCAGCGATGGCACGTTGAGAGAGACCTTGCTTTTGCAGCTTGACAATTCTGCCACGTTCAAACTCTGTCAACTTTTAGCCTTCGCCTTGTTTTTTACCCAATGTAACACAGGAAATGTCAATGGGAGATGTTGACAACGCTAATGCTTGAACACAAATGTCTAAATTTCGTTACGTGTTTACTGATCAACGCTTCGTTTCAGTGTGGTCTTAAACTTTTTAACCAGCTATTATTTAGGCTAATTTCGTAGCATTCACATTTTCCCTATTAAATGCTAAAAAAAGGTTTTTACTTTTATTTTCCCTTTTCTTATTTTCATCTTTCGAAGCTCTACTCAAATAAGTGGTTAAGTCTAGCAACGCTAAAAGAAGTGTAAATTCGTGTACAAAATATGTCACAAATGATCATGGAAAGACTTGTCAAACTAGCTTTTGATAAGATGCCACATAGAATAAAAGCCATATCACTGGGTGCTAGAGAAAAATTAAATAACTGGATTGTAGAGTAGCAGAGTGAGGGAAGGCAATAATTTGTTATTCATAGAGTCCACTTACTAGCGTTTTATTATTTGCTTACTTTTGTTTAAATTTGCAAGGGGCTTACTGGTATTTCAGGGCTGACCTCCCCATATTAGAACA
This sequence comes from Tachypleus tridentatus, assembly GCF_004210375.1. NCBI lineage: Eukaryota > Metazoa > Arthropoda > Merostomata > Xiphosura > Limulidae > Tachypleus > Tachypleus tridentatus. Next base: position 25,095,355 of record NC_134833.1, on the reverse strand, counting down.
AACAAAGAAATGCTTAAATGCTGTCCTGATCACATAACAACTTATGCCTTTCATTAACTTCACCATATTTGATGGCAATTCATTCTAAAGCCCAACAACCTTGTTAGAAAAGTAAAAATTATCTAAGTATTTTTGTAAAGCAGCAACAACATCATCACAACCCGAAGTACCCAAGACCTGAATATCATCGGCAAATTTAAGGGATTTATTGACTCTTATATGTTATAAGTTTACTGTTACTTCCTTTTAAATTTGTGAGTATTAAAATCATTTAATGCACAATATTTTTTTAGGTTTACAACCAACTCTTCATTATACTCTTTCCCCATCTCTCACAATATATGTATACATGTACACACATTACATTTATGTACATTAAATGTTCAGTATTTGACCTGTTTTATTTTTATATAATTTTTATATTTACAGATAAATCAAACTTCTTAAAATAGATTTATTTATTAGAGAAAAATTCAAATTATAATCCACTCTAGTTTAAAAGCCCTGAGATTCAGTTTTTAAGATGTTTAAATAGATAACTCATTTCAAAATAATTCATTATTCCAATTAAGCATTCTCTGGTTTAAATCTCATTTTTCTATCATTACTTAGAATTTCCCTAATCAATATCTAATTTCAATATCGTCAAAGCTAGGTACATATTTATATAATAAAAGCTTCAAATTTTTCACATTATTTCCTCAAAAACATTGAAGAATATTTCTGTGAGACAAAACATTATGCTAAATATAAAAAATAATAAAATACATGTATATTACTGAACAAGAAAGTATATTTAGAATTTCCCATAAGAAGCCATACACACATGTAAGTTGGAATGATGTACTGCTGCATAAAAAATCTATTATGTATACATATATTTGTACACATTCTATGCAGATTACAGAATCCTGAAATGTAACTGAAATTTCTCTAATAGAAAAGTTAAATTAGGTTTATAATATAACCTTCAGGTTACTGATTTGCTTACTTATCACCCACTGTGTGGAGTACTTCTATTACTTCTATGTTTTTGTCTGTTGCAACACATGATGTAAAAAACTGAACAAAATAAAGGTGAAATTGCAAATTTTCCATGTAAAGTACATAGAAAATCCAGCAGCTATTAACCCATTCACTGTTGATTGATTACAAAATGAAAAGTAAGTAGCTAAAGCTTAGTCACTTTGTACTGCAATGTATATACATATATATATATATTGTATGTGTGTGTTTAAACATGTGTAAAGAGGAGTGTGTAATTAGCATTTCTAATACATACTATGTATTTTAATCCTTATTTTTCAGTTTTTTATATTCAACAATATCAATGGTGAGGCAGTGAAGTTAACATCACACAACTTTGACAGATATGCTTGTGAGTAATGGATTAGTATTAGTAGAATTATTATGGTAAATGTATAATGTAGAGCAAGAATACTTTCAAGTATTACTTTAACATGGAAAGAAGGATTGATATTGTTATTGCACTTATGTATGATTTTGCATTTTCATTATTAATTGTACATGTTACAATTACTTCATTGAAGTAGAGCATATAAGATTGCATTGATAGTTGTACATTTTTGGTCACTAATTTGTATATTACGATGGTCTTGTCCCATAATGTGTACAATTTGGTCGTAAAGAATACCCTTGGCTAATCCATTTATAACACAGTTGAGTAAACCTGGAAACTGTTTATTAGTGCATTAAAATGAGTTACACAATATAATTTCATAAACACTAAACAATTGACATTTGTATGCTAACAGGTGAATCCAATCAGTATTGTAATGATGCTGAAGCAACAGTAATAATAAAACTATTAATTCCCCACCAAATTTTGCAGTTGAATATTTGTACACTGCAACTCTGCATATTTTTAAAAAAGCCAGTAAACAATAAATGCCTAGTACATTATGTACTGTATTGTTTTTACTGTATTTGTGAAAATGTATATATAACAACTTAAATCTTATTTTGGTTTTATGTTGCAGTAAGCCATGAATTAATATATCTTAATTTTTATGCTAATTGGTGCAAGTTCAGCCACATCTTAGCACCAACGTTCAATGAGGCTACAGACTGTATAACAAAAGAAGATCAAGTAAGTTTGTAAAACTTGTTTCCATGTTTTTAAGAATATTTTTATTTAACCACATTTTAAAGCTACAAAGAAAATGCACTTTTCAAATAAAATATCTGTCGAAGATTTTAACATTTCATAAAATATATTTAATGATAGCAGCAGCTTTAAAAAATGAAATATCTTTGTTTTCAGGAATCTGGTAAAATATATTTTGGAAAGGTAGACTGTGTTACAGAAAGTAAGTATTAATTCTACTTAAAAAAACAACATTTTTTTTTATATAATACTGTGCATGGTTTAGTAAATATTCTTTACACTACACGTGATTTAGACCTCATTATTAGAAGATTACATCAGAACTTGTTCTATCTTCCTTTCTGATTCTTTTTGTATTGGTTGTAATTATATAGTTAGTTTAGCTCTCATAACGTGAAATCTAAAAGAATTAATGTCTTCTCATAAAAATATATTGTCACTGTATATTTAAGGTTGTTGTACATTTAATTTTTAAACTGATTCATTTTGTAACTATTTTCTAACTACATACTCGCTCAAATTTGTTTTTAATAAAGCTCACATTGCAGCTAGATTTCATATAACAAAATACCCAACACTAAAACTGGTAAGGAATGGGAAACTGATGAAAAGGGAATAGAGGGGTCAGCGGTCAGTAACTACCATTACACAATTCATTCAAGACCTCTTAAAAGACCTTGTTGTTGAAATAAAGGAGCAAAAGGATTTTGATAACATTACAGTAGGTTTTTTTTAGAATCAGATTTTTCATTCTATTTTTGTACTCAACCAATTTCATGATAAAAGTGAACAGAATACTATTCTAAAGTGGAAACTTAATTTTGCATAAAGTAACTGATTTGTACATTAATGTAGCTGGTGAACATAATTTCCCACATCTTGCAGTAATTTATAATTTGTTACCAGTATTGTACAGAAGGTGCTATAAAAATAATATATACTGCTTTTGATATAAAAGCTGTGTATTGAATATTAAAGTGCTTATAATGAAATCAAGTAGAATAAAAGAGTCAGTATAGTTATTATAATATCATAACTGATAAAAGTTTTATTATAATTAAGGGCTCTTTGAGAATTTAAAGCTTAGCTTCCTTAGATGTCTGCATTTTAAAACATTGCAATCCTTTTATACACAGAACTTAGTTTTCAGATAGATCTAGATGCATACCTAAATCACAGATTTAAAAAAAAAAGATACTGATAAGAAGATTAGATCTTTTAATAGGAAAGTACAAGGGCAGGAATATTGTATTTCTCTCGTAGAGCTCAGCCTCAATATGAAGTGTTTAGAAAAGTGGCTATGGACCTTTGAGATGACTGTCAATTTTTTTATTGTAACAGGGTATGTAGGAACGAGAGGTACTGGTACAAAATGTTTTTTAAAATATGAGAAGTCACATTATAAACAAAGGATATTTCTAAAATGTATACTTGATAGCACATTTTCATCAAATATAACCAGAGACTTTCGTAAACTTAGATAATGGAGTATAAACTAGTGTGGAAATTAACAGGTCTAATAAGAAAGTTAGGATATAGCACAGAAAGGTAAGACACATATATGTTATCCAGTAGGAAAAGCAAGAAAATATTGGATTTTGTGGTTATAGGTTTCTTTGGGCTGTTTGTATTCATATACATTACTTTAAATAATAAGAGATTAAAAACACACATTTGAAAATTTTATAGGTAGCTGGGGCAGCTTATCACTATCATGGCTGTTTTACTTGTACACAAAATATGTATTATCTGCATTGTTTGCTGTATTAACTGGAATGATTTATATACTTGTCTTGACAGAAACCTGTATGTTACCACATACACACACAAACAATTATTTCTTGTTAACTGATTCTAAAAGTAACATGAACAAGATAATGAATTAATTTATCATTAAGTTTAAAAGGGGTGTAGGGATTATCAAAAAGAAGTACAGACAAGTTGAATCAAAATGCAAAGATTATATTTTCAAGCTTACAACTAGGGACTATCTATATATATATAAACAACTAGGTTGGAAATAGTGTCTTCACTATTTTCTCAAGCTATAAATCTCTATTTTGACTTCATATCTACAGTGCTAATCCACTTGAATTTTTGCCATCAGCTCATCACTTAACTTAAGCCTACTTTTTTGAAGTAATGGTTCTAGTATATTAAATAATTTTTATTTATTTAAAGCATTCACATAACAACACAAAACAAACAATTTCATTTAGCTTATAATTTAACTAGCTTTTTATACAAGGCATAACTAAAAAATAATATCCTTAGTTACTCAATTTAAATTTGGTAACAGCAATTTTGAATATGATTGTGAAATGACTAAAAATTTCTACTGGTAACGGTGTAGCATTATACATCATTCAGTAAATTGAAACTGCACTTTTGAGATAAAAACTTGCTTCTGGACATAATTTAACTATCTTCCTTGCCCTTCTGTAAGAGAGAGTAACGTGCCACTAGCCTTAACACAACTCTCCCTAATTACACATGATTTTGCCAATACATGATAATGTCATTATGTGACAAAAACTCACTACCAATACGAGACTGTTGAACCTCCTTGTGTAATAGCTCTTCCTCTGCATTTGTGCTCATGGTAACCTCATTCTTCTCCTCAATATTGTATGGAATAGATGTGTTTAAATTTCCTTTTGAGTTCAGTTTATTGATATTTGCACTGTTAACAAAACTTGGATTTTTTTTCTGTGGCTTTTGTTTAAAAAGATTTATTTTTTGAATTCTCAAATTATAGTGATTTATACTTATTCCTGAGTGAGTGACACTGTTTCACACTTAGGTCTTATTTCTATTATGGATTTCAGAAATTGTTAACTGTCAAGGTCTTTCAGCCGTTGTTAAATGTGTTGTGGATTACCACATTTACTGGGCTTTCTACTCTCTTCATGTCAGCCAAATTGCTTTCTCCTTAGTTGTAAATGATGTATTGAACTATGACCTTCACCTGATCTGTTTTGGGTAATACTTTATAATAAGTGAAATGAAATTAACCTTTACAATTCTTTGGTTTTCATTATTATATATGTTCATTTACTTTCTGCTTGTTCTTTATCATTTTTTATTTGTTTACTTTCTGATCCATGATTCTTTTCTTCTTGCTTGTTATTAAGATTTATAGTGCTTCCTTTCTCTGACAGCTCCTTTCACATGTCCACAGACCTCATCCCTGTCATGTTCATGCTCCCCTCCTAAGTTTTAGACTGTCTTCCTTTTTTAGATTCCTTATCGTTGATATCTGTTTGGCCTTACCACCTATATCACTTTCTGATTTTCCATTTCAGTGTTTCCATATTTTTTTTCTCTACCCTCTTGTATTCTTTCCTAACTCAATTTTTTACTTGAAGCAATTCTTCCTGCTTCAGATATGCTTCTATAAACATTCATTCTGTACTTTCTTTGGCATTCTCCACTTCTTATACCATATTCCTCTGTACTTTATTTCCCTGTTATTGGAACTTTTTGGGTCATACTACTTTCCCTTTTTACCATACTTCTTCCTTCTTCTTGTGTATGTATTATTCATCTGGTTCCCCTTCTTTATCCACATATTTGTAGTGGGGTTCTTTTCTCCCTGTTGTTCTAGACTGATGTTATGCAGCTTCTGTCATTGTTATTTTTTTGAGTAAATTCCTCTGTCTCTTTCTTCCTATTTCTCATTTAGATCAGTCCACTCCTAATCTTCCCATTCAGGATTCCAGGCCTACCTCTTTTCTTGTCTTCCCTCTACCAAAGTATAGTTTGTCACTCTTCTTATCAGTGACTTCCAAACACTCATTCTGTGGGTGTCCATCTCCTCTGCTGCTGTTGATCTCATTTTCTGCTTACAGTTGTTTTCATTTCTCTTTGATCTCTTTTCTTACTCTTATTCTCATCTCTTCTTTCCATTTTTTTAGCCTGTCTTTTACCCTATCTGTTATCATTCTCATGCCTGCTCAATATTTGGTATTTCTGTGCATTTTCTTCCTCTTGTCTCAAAGGATTCAGCCTTCTTCTCTATGCATGCAGGCTATGGGATATCTTGTCACCAGATTTAACATTTTTCATTCTCTTCCTGCACAAGAAGTTATTTTCTTTCAAGGACTTTGGCTATACCAGAATTCCTCATTCATTTGGAGAATTCACTCATATGTTTCCTACTTTAGTACAATTAATATTTATTTGCAGTTTTGCATCTTTATTCAGCTGGATTTTTCTCCTCCTTTCTAGTATCATAATGTTCCTGAAAGGGTCTTCTTACCTATTTTAAAGACTGATGCCATGAATTTATAACACTGTCCCAGTCATAACAATTGGAATATGTGTAATTTTTTCAACTTATTTCCTGGGAAGTTTTATTACATTAAAAAAATAAGCCCAAACCAAGCTAATGTTACATAGTATCTTAAGGAAACAAACACTCATTGACCTGTAAAGTCTTAAAGAGAACAGCAGTTTCAGCCAATCATGTTCAGCGTTTTCTTTCTAACCAGCTTGGCCTTCTGCCAAGTTCTGTAAAGTACAGCCTGTAGTAACATTTGACTTGCATCAGACTCGCACACATACTACTATACATAATATGCATACTGTGTCTCAGTGCTGCCAATGTACACACACACACACACCATTGACTTGTTTATTTTTCATATTAGTAATATGTATTGTTCTTGAGAGAAAGGCAAAGCTAGCTTTAGTTATTTATTGTTCTTCTGTTTTATACTGGTCAAAACTTTCATAAAAGTTTGTGTGCAGCTCTCATTGTTTTGTTGTTGTGTTTAATTTGCGGATTTTCCCACTTTTCACATGGTAGCTAAGCCTTCTGTATTTCATAGACTCCATTAGTTGTGTCTGTTTAATGTTAGTTGTAGATATATACATGTGTAATAATTAGGGAGGTTAGTGTTTCAATTGTGATGATTAATGATAAAAATTCTGAGTTTGATTTTGTAAATTTAATGGTTTTAGATCTTATTAAAGGTTTATCAGTAAAAAGCTGATATAGTAGTGTTAATTTTATTGTTGTAAGTATCTGTATTAGAAATTAAGTCTCATTAAATATCTGTGCTGTCAGTGTTTGTTTTCATTGTGAATTCCCATCTGTCCATATATGCATACAAACATCATGCAATACATTAAATGATGATGTAATTAACTGCACTGCATACACTGTATTTTGTTACCACTCACAGCCATTTGTGCTAGATTGAACTTCATACAAAATTTACATGCATAAAGTAGCACAGTTTAATGATTAAAACAGTATTATCAGCTAATCACAAAAGTGAACTTTTCTTACCATTTTTAGCCTTTTTTGGTGGATTGTACCAACATTTCTTTTGTAAAAAAAAGTACAATCTTTTAAAACAAAACAAATAAAACAACCAAAACATATTTTTTGTGGGGTTCAAATTTTCAAAGTTATGGAATTTGCTGATGATTTCATTCAAGTATCAGAGTCAGTATTTTGTGTGTAGTGTGTATGTGGACAGTAGACTTAAATTACTTGTATGGGTTTAAGTTGGTTGTCTAAGAATATTTTAGGTCATCTTATGACTGTTTATTTCAGTATTTCTAAGATTTATTTTTGTGGAATGTGACTGTTTAATCACACCCAGCCTGAAAATCAGTCATTTACAATTATCCTTTGTTTAAGTAAGGTGAGTCAATTATTATCAATTTGAGGACATTATATATCTAAAAATAAACTTTTTGTGATTCATTTTGTCAAAAGCCTTCTAAAAGTTGAAGTCACAATCAAAGGTGTATTTTCATCATTAAAAGGTATGAAAATATTAAACAGATTTCATGACATCTTTCTGTAATGTATTACTACTACCAGTAAGTATAAGCAGATACCAAGTAACATTATCTCAAGCTTATTGTGTTGATGAAAAGAAAAGCATAACTGCACTAACAAGGACATTTTGTACAAGTTGTCTGACTCTAAAACAACACAAACGTATGAGTGTGTTTCATAAATGTTGAATTCAGATTCAGTGGCTCATTAAATTTTATTCATGGATATGTAAATGAAAGTTGTATCAGTTTTATGTCAATGATATCAAAGCATTTCTAGAACTTTATTACCCAGCTAAATTTTCAACTAGCTAGCTATCTGTTATATTGTATGTATGTTTCCAGAATATTCTGCAAGAATAAACAGCAGTGGCATTTGGGTTTTATGTCCAAAGTGATGAATTATCAACTGTGTGAAACCATAAACAAAAAAAAAATAAGTTTTCTAATATAAGCCCTATTATTATCAGTGGCAATAAATGACACAATTATAAAACTTGTTGCACATTATATTTTACAAATTGTACCCCAAGTATGATTATGAAAAAATGAAAGAGGAGAGCCAGTCAATTAGAGTTGAGAAACTAAAAGTAAATTGATTTTATGTAATGTTTTTTTTTAGTTTTAAATATTTGATGTATAATACAATGAAACTGAAGGCACCAACCTATTTGACTCAGAGTAACTAACAAATGAAGTTTGTGAAGATTCAGTTAAGGCACAATAAATTTTAAAATTAAAAGTAGGATTAATGTTTATAATCCAAATAGAAGATGCTATTAATTGATTTCATGCTAGATTAGTTCAAGCTGCCATTTTCCAGTTGAAGTTGTTCACCTTAGTAATTCAAATAGTGTGTATTGAAATGTTTTACAAAGTTTATCAAAAGTATCATGAGCAAATTACTGGATTAGCTATGAGTTTCCCTCTGTGACCTTTATAAGGATAGTTTTGATAATGCTGATTTTAAACCTAATTGTTGGATTAGATTTCTTTATGGCACTTTTGGTTTGGCAGCATAAAGGTATTGAGTTAAAATCATTTGCTCTTTATGTAAACAATGTTAATCATTCAAACCTATTCAGTTTACATGAGAGATTGAACAGAAGAATAGTCTGCCTTTTTAGATGTACATGTTAAGAGAAATAATATTGGAACTATTTCCACAACTATTCGTTAGAAACCATATTCAGTCTCTATGCTACCACATGACAGATCATGTCACTCATTTTCTTAAAACTTAGCAGCATTTCATACTTATATAGATTGAGTATATAATTTTTTTATTCTACTAATTTGAAAAACATTGAATTGTATAAAAACCATTGCTAATGATATAGATTATAATATTAATCTCATTAAATCTATAATACAAAAACATAATTCAATTTTTATTAAACAGTGTATTACAATAAGCAGTGTTTATGATAATAAAATTAATCACACAGTAATAATACCATATGAACAAGGTATAACTAGCTCAGTCCACAGTGTATTAAAAACACATAATTTTATTCTAATTTTTAAACCATTTATCAAATTGAAACAATACTTCTTATTATGTATTATGTACATGATAAAAGTATGCTAATTTCTCCTTGCTGAACACTGTTAAAGCTGTATTGTGAAACAATAATATTAAATGAACCTGATGCTCAAACTGAAATGAATATTTGAGAATTAATAGAAATTTTATACTTTCACTTAATTTTTTTGTGAAATGGAGATGAATATTAGCCGGTGTTAAATTCACAGTGTTTGAAAGGAATATTGACTACTTATGTATAATATTCATAACACCAACATAGATCACAATAATTCAAACTTTTCTCTATAAAACTGTCTGCTTATTTTATAGGTTTTTACTTATGATAATGGTAGCTTAAAGGTGCTGAAATGTGTAACCTATTAGTTTTGGCTATGGATCTTATAAAATTGTTATGGTTTATTTTAAGCACTGATCTTGTTTTTCGTTCTATCATTGGCTTGTGTGTGGCCACAAGAGTCTGTTAGATTTGCCTTATGTTTGTGAAAAGCAGTAGACTACTGTTACTGGCTGTTACCTTTTTACCCAACTAGTCATCTAGTCATTCTCATGTATACTGGCAATGAGACAGTAAATTAGAATAAGTCCATGCAACAACAACATCCTCCTTACAGATTGTTGGATATCTAATATATGCAGTATCTTTATGTGGTGTGGTTAAAACAAAATGCATTATGGAAAACTTGTGCATGAATGTTACCAAATTTTGCAGCCCTGTGTATGTTCATTCATATGAAGTGCACATATAAATATATATATATATATATATACGAGGTCTGTTCAAAAAATACGCGGACTGACGTCATAAAACAAAATGTACTTTATTTAGAAGTTACAGGTCTGGGACCCATTCAAAGTACTCTCCTCCCCAACGCACACACTTATTCCAACGGTGTTTCCACTTGTTGAAACAGTCCTGGTACGCTTCTTTTGTAATGTCCTCCAGCTCCTTCGTCGCATTTGCCTTAACCTCGGGAATCGTCTCAAATCTTCCTTTCAAGGGTCTTTTGAGTTTGGGGAACAAGAAAAAATCGCAAGGAGCAAGGTCAGGTGAGTAGGGGGGAGTGGGGAAGAACAGTGATCAACATCTTAAACGATTTTTTCAAAGAATTTTCTCACAAAACCATCAACATAATTTCACAAAACAGAAAACTGAAAAACAACCTTACAAAAAGAGACATTAATTGCATAAAAAACCTAAAACAAGACAAAAACATAAAAATTCTAAAAGCAGATAAAGGTAACGCTATAGTCATAATGAACACGAATGAATAACATCCTATCAGACACGAACAAATTTAAACCAATACACACAAATCCAACAAAGACACACGAGACGCAACTGAACAAATTACTACTACAAATGAAAAAAGCCAACACAATTTCACAAACACTTTATTCCTACCTACGTAAAACCGACTCACGCACACCGCAAATATACGGCATCCCCAAACCTCATAAACCAGATTGTCCATTACGACCAATAATGTCCACATATGAATCGTTTAATTACAACCTTGGTAAATACATAGCATGGGCATTCTCCAAATATGTAACATCAGCCAGCTCATTTATCAAAGACTTTTAATTTCAAGTCTAATCTAAATCAACTTAATCATAAAGCCTTAATGGCCAGTTTCGATGTTATATCCCTCTTTACAGAAGTTCCAACCACTGAAGCCTGCAAGATAGCCTTAGAACTCTATATCCGAGACCCTAACCCAACTATAGAAATTCCCAGTAACCAGTTAGCAACCCTCATAGAATTCACCACGATAAAGACAAACTTCATGTTCAACAACCAAAACTATATACAAACAAACAGCCTAAGCATGGGCAACCCAGTATCACCAGTTCTAGCCAATATTTTTATGACACAAGTTGAAACACAAGCAATTAACACAGCATTACATCCACCACTATACTGGTATAGATATGTAGATGACACGGTAGCGGGATTCAAATCTACAGAACACATACTTAATTTTTTCAATCACATTAACTCTATACATCCCAACATCAACTTCACATGTGAACAGGAAGAAAACAATCAAATATCATTTCTTAACCTCAAAATTACAAGAACTGATACACAATTTCAAACAGAAATCCACCGAAAAATCACCCATACTGGACTATACATTTCTTGGGACTCAGCACATGAAACAAAACAAAAAACTCAACATACTAAGAAACCAAATAAACACAGCCATAAATCTATGCTCACCAGATAAAATTAACGATGAATTAGACAAAATAAAACAATACTTCACCAACATCAATAAGTTTCCTCCACAAACCGTAGAAAACATTATACGCATACACCTACACAGAAAGGAAAATCAACCAACTAAAGTAAATACAGCTCACGAATCAAAAAACCACGAAACCATATACTGCTGTATACCATATATTCCCGACATCAGCAAACAAATAACCAACATTTGGCAAAATTAGTAACAAAATATGACATTCAATTAATACCAAATTTATTCAAAAACCCGGCACAAAACTGAGGGTCTATACTATGTAAAACTACACTGACAAACACCACACCAACATTATTTATAAAATACAATGTGATAACTGCCACGACTTCTATATTGGAGAAACAAGTAGAAAATGGAAACCAGATTCAAAGAACATAAAAGTCACCTTCACACGTTTTCGAACACTGCAAGTCAAATAAACACAACATAACCATAGAAAACACTCAAATACTAAAAAGAAACAAACATAAACAAACGTAAAATTAAAGAAGCCTTACTTATACAACAACTTAAACCCAAAATAAACCAATATAAAGGAACGCCTTTATACCTATATTAATATAATAAATAAAATTATATATTCAAACATCTAATACCGCCCTCTACATTTCGACACACAGTTACACAACCCCTTTCAAACATGTGGTCAGCTTCCGGTCAGTTACCTCTTTCTTTGTGAACCTGACGATGACCGAAGAAGGTCGAAACGTTGTTCGCTCTTCTATGTAAAGTGTTTTCTCAGCCCAAACGAGCCGTTTTGCATATAAAAGTCTACTAAAAGCTTGGCCTGCAGACGCGTTCAAAACAGGAAACATTACAATACACCTACCAGGAACTAAACCAACACCGAAATCTTTTTTTGTGATACGAGGGTATACATAATTCAATAGACATAGAAGACATTAAGGAAGAGTTAAGTACACAAAACATAAAACATATTTCAGTTGACCGTATAATTTCAAATATTATTAAAAGACCCACAAACCTAATCAAAGTAGTCACAGACAACAGCCAGGATATTACACAATTCATTAATAATGGTATCACTATGTGGTATCAAAAATACACAGTAGAACAAACAAAAACACCAGCAGTGGTTGTCACACAGTGCTACCAATGCCAAAGGTTTGGACATGTAGCAGCAGCATGCCAAGCAAATGCGCGTTGTGTGGGCTGTGGGGAGAATCACCACATTACACAGTGTACAAAACAGAACCCCAAACCCAAATGCTGCAATTGTGGGAAGAACACACGGCAAATTATAAGGTTGTCAGAAATATAAATCCATTAAAACACACTTATACGAAATTAAAAATCCCAACATGAACAAGCCGCCACCACCACGAACAATTAAGGAACCCACACCTACCACTCCAGCACCACAAAGTACAACTACACAGACAAACACTTACGCTGCAGTGGTTAAAAATTCATCATCCCGACAGGAAAAACCATTACCAAGTGAAGAGGAAATACCAAAACCACCTAAAATACACAACCAACAACAATTGAAACAACACTGACATCTGCCATAACTTCCACTTTCTCGGAAATAATGGCAGAATATACAAATCCCACAAACACCAACAGTCTCACAGACATAATTGTTAAAATCATATTGTAAAACATACACAAGTTCTTGCCGCAAATTTTAACCTCCATCATAAACTCTACTAAACATGGATAACTTCACAGTTCTACACATCAATATCCAGGGTGCTCTTGCTTCCAAGAAACATGAGATTGAAGATACAACAAACTCCATAAAACCTGATGTAATTATAATTAGTGAAACTGTCTATATAATTACCATAGATTTAAATTAAACGGCTACTCTACTATTAGACATGACAGGAAGGATAATAGAGATCCAAACAGAGGTCTTTTATTATTGTATAAGACTGAACTTATAGTTCAGGAACTTACTATCCCTTCCAGTAATGAATCTATAGTTATTAATGTAAAAACGCAAAATCAGACAGACGTTACTGTGGCGGGCATCTACTGCTCGCCTAGTACAGTGTTAGATGTAAATCTATTGAATATATTGTATAATAGCAACTGTAATCTTATTATTATCGGCGACCTAAACAGTAAACATATAGCATTCAACTGTCGTTGTTCAAACGCAAATGGCAATTTACTTTTTCAATTTTGGACGAATCAAACATGACTTTATTAAACGATGCAACACCGACACATATCTCGTACGCACACGGCACCAGTGAAATACTAAACCTATGCCTGTGTTCGTCAAATATGAGTCGCAATTTCGTAAATTTTCATGTTGGTCACGATATAGATAGTGACCACCTCCCAGTTTGGTGTATCTTCAATCTCACCCCCCACTTAAATAAAATCATAGTGAGAGACCAACTGAACTACAAAAAAGCTAATTGGCCAGTTTTCCAAACTATATTAAATGAAACCTTACCTCCAGAAGTACTACATATTGCCGCGGACGCATCAGATATAGATGCATACTGTCATATCATCTCTGAGTGTCTAAAACATGCAGCCAACAGTTCGATACCGAAACAAAGACACTTCACAACAACTCATTCATGGCAACCACATAAAGATATAATACACTTAATTAAAAACAGACGTATACTCCGCAGACAGTACATTCAAAATCGCAACCCCACACTTAAAACTCAAATAAACACAATAAGGAATAAAATACGAAACTTAATCAGACAACAGAAACAAGAAAACTGGGACATCTTCTGTTCCGATATAAATCACAAAACTGATCTTAAACAATTCTGGACACATTTGAAAAGATTTACAAACACAGGAACAACAAACACAGTATATCCACCACTGGAACTGGATGGAGAAACAGCATACGCTAACACAGAAAAAGCCGAGATATTTAAAAAAAACCTAGAAAACACGTTCAAAACACATCATGAACCAGACATGAACAGATACTTTTATAATACAGTCACAAACTATATTGATCAAAACAGAAGCATTTTTACACCTAAATTTCCAGTCAACACTATTACACACCAAGAAAAAACAAAAGACTGGAGCACTCATCAACTGGTAAAACATATCACTGTAACAGAAGTCGTAACTGCTATTAACAACACAAAAACAAAGCCCCTGGAGAAGATGGTATTCAAGCTATCCTCCTAAAACAAGGCACTCAGAGATTATATGAACACCTAACAGCGTTATTTAATCTCTCACTATCAGCTGGATATATCCCCGTTTCTTTGAAGGAAGCAATAATATTAATGTTCCAGAAAGAAGGAAAGCCAGCGAATAAACCAAACAACTACCGCCCGATTAGCTTAACCAGTTGTATTGGCAAAGTATTAGAGAGGATAATTAGTAATCGTCTGTCAGTTTACTTAGAAGAAAATTCAAAATTACCAGAAATTCAAAACGGATTTCGAAAAAAACCATAAACTACAGACCACCTGATTCGACTTACAGAATCAATTACCGACAGCTTCAACAAAAAAGAATGCACTGTAGCTTGCTTTCTCGACATTGAAAGCATTTGACACAGTGTGGCATAACGGCTTACGATATAGATTGCTTGAAATGGCATAACCCCAGGAAACTATTCGCTGGCTGTCCAACTTCCTGGATAACAGAATGTGTAAAGTAAATGTAAATGGGGCCCACTCAGGGTCCTTTTCACCCGAAGCAAGAGTCCCGCAGGAGGGGTTGTTAGCCCTATATTATTTATCATGTACGTGAGTAATATGCCTCTGTCGGACCTAAATTTAGGTTATGCATCACAGTTCGCTAACGATGTAGCAGTCTGGGAAAGTGCCCCCACTCCGTCAATAGCAGCAACGAACCTACAACCAGTCCTAAATAACATCCAAAAACCCAAGTCATAGTATTCAGCAGACTGAATAAGCTGAAAAAAGATCCACCAAAACTCTATATGAATGGATCACTTTTACTAACTGCTACTTCTGCTAAATTTCTAGGTCTAACCTATGACTCAAAATTAATGTGGCTACCACATATTAAAAATGTACTGATACGAATCTGGAAAAGAGCAAACTATGCAAGAAGTCTTTCAGGTAAAATCCAAGGAACATCACCAGACAACATACTTAAAATCTACAAAACGTACATTAGACCAACAATAGAATATGCATCACCTGCCTGGATTAACATAGCACCACACATGTACAGAAACTTCAACGTATACAAAATTCTGTACTAACTTCAGCATATAAAATTACCACGTAGCACTTCAACCACATTCATGCACAAGTATGCAAACATAGATACAATAGCTGAAAGACTCTTGCATAATTCTCTAAAATATTTCAATAAGAATTGGCATAAAAATGACTTAATGTGTGATCTCGACAGATACCACGTACATGATGTAAATGGTCCTAAATACCTCTCCCCTTTTAACATATATTTAAGAAATGTAACACAAGCTGGCCACTATGCACTAGACACTTAGTCCTTGTTTCTTTTTATTTTTATAATTATTATTTTCTTTTTAATCATTATTTTTTTTCTCTTTTTGAATTATTATTCAAGTATTGAATAATAATAATTATTATTACTTTCTTTTCTGTGTGTGTGTTTGTGTTACTACAAGTAGTAGTAGCATTCTCTCAATCGAGAAAAAGGAGAAAAATACAAAAAAATATATATATATATATGAAAATACAAAAAAAATATATATGGAAAAAATTAAATGAAGAAAAAAAAAACTTCTTGTTCGTCCATGCATGGACTGAGCCCTGAAATGGACCTGAGTATGATGTTATACTTTTACTCTGGCCCAAAGCTTTAAAAAAAAAAAAAAAAAAAAAACAACCCCTAAAGACAGACGCTATAATCGTTTGGGAGGGAGGAAGAGGTCAAATGTACCTGACTCTCCTGGGTATTTAACAACATCAATACCCGAATACCCACACAGTCAAACTTGGAACAGACCTCGTATGTGTGTGTATGTTCAACATTCTTTTTTATTGTTTTTTTTTCTTTTTTTGTTGTGTCGTACATATATGTTACATATCATTCAGTTATGAAGAAATTTTTATTGGAAATATTGAAGCCATGAAAATTATTATCAAAATAATTTCAGTGACAGATTTTTGGGTGTTTTATAGGAAAATAGATTTAAAAAAACTAAGTTTTAGAGGGAAATAGTTACAAAAAGCATGCTTACATCTCCTACAGCCAATTTTATTGAATAGAATTTCTTCAATCTCTGCATGCAAGTACGTCAAAAGATATGTGATGTTTATCTAAACTATTGTATGTCTTTCTAATTTCAATATTTAGAGACATAGCTAACACAGGACTGAAGGATGAAGGAAGCATTATCTTCAAACCTGCTAGGTCAAAGGTTAGAAAATATTTCTTCAATATATTTTTTGTATTACAATATTTCTTTTAGTACTTGGTAATATTAGATTTATTTATGGAACACAGGTAACTGGTACTTTAATTTTGATAAAAATGTTATCATATAACCTTTATCAGTACACCTGGGGTCCATTTGGACCTCGATGATAAATATGTTGTCATTGGCCAGCTATATTTTTATTTATTTTTATGTAATTGTCACACTATCATCCTCTGGCACAAAAATAGTTAAACCTACGATTTTTTGCAGTCGAATAACATTTACATATAAAAAGTTGCATTGTGTCCTCATGGACCCCAAGTAATATATACATTTGGAGTTCTGTCTTCATCAGACATTGTGTGTATGGACTCACAGAGGTTATCAATTTTGATAAACAATGATTATGTATTTAGATCTCTCCTGAAGTAAAGTAATGCACACTATATACTTCAGTGACATGTCCAAAATCCCCGTGCAATTTGGTGATTTTTGTTACATATTTGGGAGATCTGATTTTTCATTCAATATTTTATTAGTTTTAATTGTATGATGTTAATTAGAGAAGAAGTGGCCCTATATTCTTGAAATATGTGTCAATGATGACAATTTTTTGTCTAAATATGAGAAAATGAATATAAGTAAATTTCAGTGATGACGAGAAACCCACTTGTTGAGAAATTTATATGCAAAAACGGCTCGTTTGGGCTGAGAAAACACTTTACATAGAAGAGCGAACAACGTTTCGACCTTCTTCGGTCATCGTCAGGTTCACAAAGAAAGAGGTAACTGACCGGAAGCTGACCACATGTTTGAAAGGGGTTGTGTAACTGTGTGTCGAAATGTAGAGGGCGGTATTAGATGTTTGAATATATAATTTTATTTATTATATTAATATAGGTATAAAGGCGTTCCTTTATATTGGTTTATTTTGGGTTTAAGTTGTTGTATAAGTAAGGCTTCTTTAATTTTACGTTTGTTTATGTTTGTTTCTTTATTTAGTATTTGAGTGTTTTCTATGGTTATGTTGTGTTTATTTGACTTGCAGTGTTCGAAAACGTGTGAAGGTGACTTTTTATGTTCTTTGAATCTGGTTTCCATTTTTCTACTTGTTTCTCCAATATAGAAGTCGTGGCAGTTTTCACATTGTATTTTATAAATAATGTTGGTGTGGTGTTTGTCAGTGTAGTTTTACATAGTATAGACCTCAGTTTTGTGCCGGGTTTTTGAATAAATTTGGTATTAATAGGAATGTCATATTTTGTTACTAATTTTTGCCAAATGTTGGTTATTTGTTTGCTGATGTCGGGAATATATGGTATACAGCAGTATATGGTTTCGTGGTTTTTTTATTCGTGAGCTGTATTTACTTTAGTTGGTTGATTTTGCTTTCTGTCTAGGTGTGTGCGTATAATGTTTTCTACGGTTTGTGGAGGAAACTTATATTTTAATACATACACAAACATTATCCAAAATTTACAGAAAAAACTACTGAAAGCCATGTTGAACACAAAATACAAAGAACTACATGACTTACAAAAACAAAAAATGAATCTAGACCATCAACTGGCATGCTGCATTAAACCAGAGATTTACGGACTTATACAACGAAACATAAACCAAATCAATACTAAAACGACAGAGACAAAAAGATCTGCCACAACAAAAAACTAGAAAAACTAAGATGCAAACAACAGAAAAGACACCAAAACGACAAACCGTTGACTAACCTCATAATTAACAGATCCGACCGTCAATTAAACACAGACGAGATACATCTACTTAACAAAGGACTCAACTTCGCTATAGCACCTAGGTACATTCCAACCATAGAAATCAAAACATGTTTAGAGGACCTAGCCAGGAGACTTGTGATACTTTCTACAGAGAACAAAACAAGGAAACAACCAAAAACAACCAACAGAAAGAAGACAACTTAGATACTTTTATTGTCATCCAACAGCCAACCTTCCCAGGTAAAATTACAAATTTATATTTTCCAGAAACACCTAAAACAACATCTTAAACGATTTTTTCAAAGAATTTTCTCACAAAACCATCAACATAATTTCACAAAACAGAAAACTGAAAAACAACCTTACAAAATAGACATTAATTGCATAAAAAAAACCTAAAACAAGACAAAAAAACATAAAAATTCTAAAAGCAGATAAAGGTAACGCTATAGTCATAATGAACACGAATGAATACATCCAAAAAATGAATAACATCCTATCAGACACGAACAAATTTAAACCAATACACACAAATCAACAAAGACACACGAGACGCAACTGAACAAATTACTACTACAAATGAAAAAAGCCAACACAATTTCACAAACACTTTATTCCTACCTACGTAAAACCGATTCACGCACACCACAAATATACGGCATCCCCAAACCTCATAAACCAGATTGTCCATTACGACCAATAATGTCCACATATGAATCGTTTAATTACAACCTTGGTAAATACATAGCATGGGCATTCTCCAAATATGTAACATCAGCCAGCTCATTTATCAAAGACTCTTTTAATTTCAAGTCTAATCTAAATCAACTTAATCATAAAGCCTTAATGGCCAGTTTCGATGTTATATCCCTCTTTACAGAAGTTCCAACCACTGAAGCCTGCAAGATAGCCTTAGAACTCTATATCCGAGACCCTAACCCAACTACAGAAATTCCCAGTAACCAGTTAGCAACCCTCATAGAATTCACCACGATAAAGACAAACTTCATGTTCAACAACAAAACTATATACAAACAAACGGCCTAAGCATGGGCAACCCAGTATCACCAGTTCTAGCCAATATTTTTTTATGACACAAGTTGAAACACAAGCAATTAACACAGCATTACATCCACCACTATACTGGTATAGATATGTAGATGACACGGTTGCGGGATTCAAATCTACAGAACACATACTTAATTTTTTCAATCACATTAACTCTATACATCCCAACATCAACTTCACATGTGAACAGGAAGAAAACAATCAAATATCATTTCTTAACCTCAAAATTACAAGAACTGATACACAATTTCAAACAGAAATCCACCGAAAAATCACCCATACTGGACTATACATTCCTTGGGACTCAGCACATGAAACAAAACAAAACTCAACATACTAAGAAACCAAATAAACACAGCCATAAAACTATGCTCACCAGATAAAATTAACGATGAATTAGACAAAATAAAACAATGCTTCACCAACATCAATAAGTTTCCTCCACAAACCGTAGAAAACATTATACGCACACACCTAGACAGAAAGCAAAATCAACCAACTAAAGTAAATACAGCTCACGAATCAAAAAACCACGAAACCATATACTGCTGTATACCATATATTCCCGACATCAGCAAACAAATAACCAACATTTGGCAAAATTAGTAACAAAATATGACATTCCTATTAATACCAAATTTATTCAAAACCCGGCACAAAACTGAGGTCTATACTATGTAAAACTACACTGACAAACACCACACCAACATTATTTATAAAATACAATGTGAAAACTGCCACGACTTCTATATTGGAGAACAAGTAGAAAAATGGAAACCAGATTCAAAGAACATAAAAAGTCACCTTCACACGTTTTCGAACACTGCAAGTCAAATAAACACAACATAACCATAGAAAACACTCAAATACTAAATAAAGAAACAAACATAAACAAACGTAAAATTAAAGAAGCCTTACTTATACAACAACTTAAACCCAAAATAAACCAATATAAAGGAACGCCTTTATACCTATATTAATATAATAAATAAAATTATATATTCAAACATCTAATACCGCCCTCTACATTTCGACACACAGTTACACAACCCCTTTCAAACATGTGGTCAGCTTCCGGTCAGTTACCTCTTTCTTTGTGAACCTGACGATGACCGAAGAAGGTCGAAACGTTGTTCGCTCTTCTATGTAAAGTGTTTTCTCAGCCCAAACGAGCCGTTTTTGCATATAAATAAGTAATTTTCATATTTTGTAATAATAAATCTCATATTATATACTTATGGTACTCAGTCTTTCTTAGAGTTTATATGCACAATGCTATGATAAGCCAGTATGCTAACTTTTTAATATCTAGAAAAATAGCTTCAACAGTATGATCATAAAATACATGCAAGGTATGTATCCCAGGTGTACTGAAAGGTGGATATTTTAATGTGTACTGATGAAGGTTAAAAAACATAGTAATGTCAATATAGTTTAAATCACAAATTGCTGTAAGAAAATGAAGTAAATTAACAGTTGCAATTTTTCTGTTTCATTTATCACACATATATCCTCTTTAAAATAATAATGAATAAATTTAAATTTAATACTTACATTTATATTGTTTTAACTTTGAGTAAAGCAAAAGCTTATATCATTCTTCCAACTGAAATTTTTTGCATCATAATGTTTCTTTGGATTTTCAGTACAAATTATTTAAGTTGTGAATAAAACGTATTTAAAATATTGCATGTGTGTGTGTGTATATACATTTACAAACAGAAATTGATAGAAGTTTCTACCTTTTTGTGGTGTTTTATTTGAAATCTGTTTAAATCATACTGACTCAAACTTTTATCAGTTTTGAAATTGGAATTATATCATCAGGTATATCCAACTTTTATCCTGTTTTATTTCTGATATAGCATCATTGTTGTAAGGATAATTAAACATTTACTTGTGTAAAATAATGGCCTGTTCTTAGACAACAGCAAGCCACATTTGTATTTGCACTGTCTTCTACTGTTTTTTGTGATTCAGGAATCACAGTGTGTACTAACTTATAAATAGTACTCATAATTAAATCTAGTTCTGTTTAGAAAAATAACTTTTAAAGTATTTTATTAATTAGTTCTTTTATTTTACATGACTTCACATCCACCATGAAACCATGAAGGTATACATACTAGAACTCTGAAAGTACTTACTCTATCTTCATGAAATTTGGCAGATTTTTAGTAGCATTACATATGTTTTGTACACAAAAAAAATTATTTTTTTTGTGTTTTAAGGCTTTAGTAAACATTACACGTGTTTTGTACACAAAAACTTGGATTTCTGTATGCAGAGTTTTTCACTAAAAATTTGTTTGTGAATGTGAGAAGTCAGAGTGTTGACTGCTCCAAGTGCACAGTGATTTTTATGTTAAGACTAAAAATAATTTTCCCAATCTGAAAATTATGATTCATTTGTAAAATTCATAAAACCTTCTAAAGAAATGTCAAAACCATTTTTTCATTGAATTTTTATATTTTGTGTAATCTAACTCTAATTTTTGACTGGAAATTATAACATGAAATTTCTGTAAAAGCTTAAAGTTTCAACAGCATACATATGTTTATATTCAGTTTCATTGTTTATTTCTCTTTGATCAGTTTCTAACTAATAATCTTGCCATTCAAGTTACAAATCACCCAGTAGATGCAACTGATGATACCATGTCAAATTATGTAACACACAAGCTCCTTGCAAGCATACCATGTTGAGAATTTTATATTTTTTTGTCATGATCTTGCCTAGTCTAACATAATAAGTTTCTAATTTTCATACCTCACTTAATTTTAGAATAGTAAGTAAAGAATACACCTAAAAAAACTTGGGACTTTTTTTTCTGTTAACTGTTGATGTTTCATCTACATTTTTATATCAGTGGTACTATTACACTACATTTTTTACTTAATCAAATAATGTACTTATCAATGTGGAATAGCAACATGTAAAAATCAAATACATTTCTGTGACTGTCAAAGTATTTCTGGCTATCTAACTATGATATAAGAACCTTTAAAAATTCAGATAAGCTCATCGATTCATGTTATAATACATTTAAAACTGAACAATGAAATATACCATGTACAGTAAACAACATAATACATTATTTGATGATTAAGCCTTTGGCTTTCTATTGGTTATGACAAATATAGTTTAAAAGCATCTTGAAGAAAGTAGTCTGGAAGAAAAAAATGTGGTAAGTGTCTTATTTTCTATTTTATGGCTGCATAAACAAATAAGATGGAAGGCTGTAAAAATTGTTTTTGCCTCAGTAATTTCTATTTTATAGTGAATAATTTACATTAAATTCCTTACTTTTCAGAGGGGGTGATACATAAATTATAGAATAGGGAAAACTTAGAAAGCAAATACCAAAATTCTCATACTAGAGAAGATTGAAGAATATTTTAATGTTTCCTTATATAATTGGAACTTAAGACAGATATAATATAAAGATTTGGTTTATTAATTATGTTCAGATGCCAAATTCATTTATATACTTTAATAAATAGTTTAATTAAATTTTTAATGTAAGTCTGTAAAAGCATAAGACAATTCAGCCTCAGTTTGTTTCATTGGCTTTTTTTGCAATTTTAACAGAAAAAAACTTTGTGAATAAGGTGGTTCTCAGTGAATGCTGTATGATATGTGCTCAGAATTTTAATTGTTTGAAGGTTTATAAAATTTGAATTAAAACTATAATGGTACTATGGGCACCAAAATAAAATATATTCTGCTATTGTAAAATAATGTGTGTCCTTTTACCAAATAGGATTTGTTGTTTTGTTATTTATCTATCTGTATATAGGGCAACAGAAGCTCATGTATTAGTCCATAGTTATTATTATTATTGAACATATTTATTAATTTTTATCACACACTGCAAAAAAATTTTATTATTTACAGAGTTCTGTCTTGTTCAGAAATAATAGTAATAATTATGCTATTTCAACTTTTTCCTTCATGTAAAATTAAATATTATTACATCTTTGGAAAGCTTAAAAGTAAGCTCAAATAAGTTATTGAAGGTAAAAATTGACTAAATTGTGTTTTTTTATTTGATATCTTTATATAAAAATAGTAATATTATATTAGCTTAAATTAGAGCTTACCAGTTACATAAACTTCATTCATATCAATATGAACAAACCTTTTAGAAGAAACCTGTCACAAGTTTTATACTTAGTAATAAATAAAGGATCTTAACATTCAGATAATGTTGTGAATATTATAAACAGAAACCAAATTATATCATAACATTTATAAAAAAATATCACATTATATTGGAAAGATGTTTAAAACAAATTCTACTTGTGGATTCCATGTAGAGATTTTGTAATGTTATGCCTAAACTCTATAAGATTAAAAGTGCCAAACAGTGGCTCTTGAGGCTATAGTTTGTCATTGTGATTGGATAAATTTCTTTATAAATATATGGTTAAAACTTGTTTTGAGTTTGTGCAGAACCAAGAATTTTATCATTGTGCATATATAGGTTGTTTTTGTACATATTATCATTTTGGAAGAAACTATTGATCTACATGCCAGTTTAATTTTTTTCTTCAGAAATTTGTTAATGGTAAATCATAACAAAAGTTTATTAATCTACATCTTTTAATTTTAAGTCTCATTTTATATTTAAATAAACTATTTATGATCACATAATATTAATTAGCAATTAATATTGCTAATCCATTTTAAAATTATTGTGAGGAAGAGGTGGGAGACTGACATGTAGTATTTTCCACTTTATTACAGATGTTTACTCTTGTAATTTTTCAGTTACAAAGACATTATTTGAATACTAAACATATAAGTATTAAGTTCACTGTCAAACAAGGATATGATTCAACATTACTATTTTTAGATATCTTAATATCTAATGAACAAAGTAGTTTATTATGAAACAGTACTTTTAAGATTATGGGCAAATTTTGATAATATCACACATGTTGCTTTTAAAATTAATTTGTTCAAGTGTTTGATTATTTGGGATCACAGAATTTTGAACAATTATATTTTTGTATGTGAAAAATAATACCACATCTTTGCATACAGTTTAACTGTCTTCTCCCTGCATCTACTTTAGAGATTTACATGCCACTAGCTTTTAGTGAATGCTCACCTAATCTCATGAGATTTCATATGAATTGTGCAACTGATTAATGATGTCATTTGACAGCAAAGCTCTCCACCAAGAGAAGGATAACACACCTCCATTTGCATGAGACAACTTCTTTTCTTTGAATGAGATTTGTGCAACCTATGAAACTTAGATTTCCACTCTTTCTCCAAAATTAACTTGTGTTTTAATGTGACATTGACTTCTATTTCTGTGATGCAGAATTACTTTGCCGCGACTTATTTTTCTAGTGTTGCTTCAGAAAGGTACACTAACTGAGCAAGAACTGACAGCTGTTATGTATCAGCATGTGGGTTCCCTTATGCAGTCAGAACCTTTAGTTTCTGTTTTTTCCCCTCATACTGGTGGTCTCTAGAGAATGAAGATGATAAATTTGATCATTTATATACACCTCTCCTTGGTGTGGATTCCTGTACATGGTGAGGGAACATCCCGGCAAAGATTCTGTTCTTTCAGTTTACCTCCTCTGGGATCTAAACATTTATTCATGTGTTTGCCCTGCATAGTGATGGTTGGTGGTCCAACTCAAAGACACCAGTTTGGCCTTAAATTCCTGTAGATGGGCATCCTTGGGGTGGCTTCCCCAGGGTCAGTTGGCTGGTCCACTTAGGCTAAGGTCAACCAAATACCAGTGTTGGACATTCTCAATGGATGTTGTGTTTGGATATACTGCTCACAAAACTCTGATTTTGCTGCATTGTCCTTGTTTGGTATTGTAGTGCATCCCTCATTGGGCTCTGTGGTAGATGGGGAGAGTTGGCACTGAAATGTTTTCCCTTATTATGGATACCCTCATCCATGAAAAAAAAATGAAAATGAAAACATTAAGAAAAAAAAACAGATTATCAGAAAACAACCACCCATGTATAGTCAGTCTGATTCTGTAACTCGATTTCTAATCATGAACTCCTTATCTGAGAAATTCTTAAGACAAATATCTCCATTTTTTATTCAGTAAGGAAGTTATGAGATCTGGAGACATTTTGGTGGAAACATCTTCACCACAACATACTATACTCCTCCTGACTGCAAATTTAAATTATAGTTTACAGTAATTTAAAGAACATTCCCAAGTCAGAGATACTCTGGTTTCTCCAGTCAAGGTGTTTCTGCTGTGTATCAAATCTCCACTTGCAAAGATGGAATAATGATACCTATAAATGTAATTATTTTGACATTCATGTTGCCACGTCCATCTGCCACTATCAAAGCAGGAAACTTAAGTTGTAAGGTCAGGCCATATATTCCAAGCCCTCTCTGATGTTTTTATTGGTTCACTCCCCTCATACTTTTGTTCTTGACCTCAGTGAATAGAAGAGAAAGAGGTACAACGTTTGATGACTGTAAATAATATCTTATCTAGAAGCTCAAAAATTATTTTCCCCATTCCATCTCAGACATATGCTGCTGCATTTCAATCTACTGCTACAGTGGGTATAAAGACAGATCTCTCCATGCCTTCTTCATCACTTTATCCATTGGCTTCAGATTTTAGCATTTCCTCAGGTCCATCTTCTTCTTTGGCTCCGAGATTCAGAACAGTTATTTGCTCATGCCTTCAGCCAATGAAATCTTTTTCTAATGACAAAGACCTACCCACTCGATCCAGGCCAAGATCAATGGAGGTTGATAGACCTCCTTTCAGTAAGGAGAATAAAGAGAAGAGACATGCCCAATTCTCTTCCATGTAAATAAAATGGTCACATTGATACAGTAGATTCCCTCGATGGACTCAGCAGATAGCCTAATGTGGCTATAAGAAAAACACACACTCACACATTGATACAGTGGAACTATTGAGGTTGTCATTCTAATTTAGATTACATCAAGGCATTGATTAATTCCTATCATCCTGTGTGTCTTTTCTTACAGGAAACATTTCTAAAACTTGTCGATACAATCACCTTTCAGCAGTTTTCTTTGTACAGAAATGACAGCTTTTGTGATGGATTAGTGCATGGAGAGGTGGCACTGCTGGTCAGTCAACATATGGCCACCCTGTCTTTGTCACTTGACACACCCTTGGAGGCCATAGCAGTCCATGTTTTCTTGGGTCATACCATCACTGTTTGTTCTCTCTATCTGTCTCCTGAAGAGACATATGATCAATCAGATCTTGATGCTCTTGTTGAACAGTTGCCACCTCCCTTTTTAATTCTGGGGGACTTTAATAGACATAATCCCATCTGGGGAGGTGCAGATATTGATGGGAGAGGTCCCTCCATAAAGCGTATGCTCTCAGATCACAACCTTTCTCTCTTCAATACAGGTGTTTATACTTACATTCAAACACCTAGTCAATCTTTATTGCTGTTGATTTCTTGCTCTGCTCCACTTCACTTTTCACCTACTTCTCATAGAGGGTTGACAGTGGCTTGCCATGGGACAGTGATCATTTTCCTATCATTTTGAGAGAAGACTGGCCATGATCGATGCCACCTGACCTGTGTACTCTAGTGGAAACTAGATCAAGCCAACTACCCCTCTTTCACTGCTCTCTTTGAACTTGATTCTGCCATCATCTGTAAGCCATCATTAGATGACTGCATGGTGGCAGTGACCAACTGTATTACCCAGGCAACTGCTCAGTATATTCCTAAAACCTCGACACATTTTCCACAGTATCCTCATCCATGGTGGAATCCTACTTGCCATGTGGTACAGAAGGATTAAAAATGGACGTGAATACCTTTCATATGTATCCTACACTTTTGAACTGCATCACATTTAAGTGTGTT
Organism: Tachypleus tridentatus; assembly: GCF_004210375.1. NCBI lineage: Eukaryota > Metazoa > Arthropoda > Merostomata > Xiphosura > Limulidae > Tachypleus > Tachypleus tridentatus. The sequence goes on along the minus strand of NC_134833.1, from coordinate 25,067,589 downwards.
TGTGCACATTTTCAGCAGGTAAGACATTAAAGCCAGAAGAAACCTTGGATTAAGTTTGCAAACAGCATCTCTTCTACCATCAGTTCCAAAGTCACATGGGACAATATTTGGAAGTTTAGCAGGTAGTATAATTCTGTCCCCATTTTGATCTTGCTATCTGATATCCAGCAAGTTGCTGATGCTGAGAATATTGCTGATACTTTCAACAAAAGTTTATCCTGAGTATCTATCATTTCTGCTTCATCCTCTAACTTCTTAGCCATCAAGACTCAGAAACAGCAATTACTTCTTTCCTTTTGGGCTGATTTCCTCTATGACTGTAATCACCCCTTTACACTGGTGGAACTCAAGCTCGCTTTTCATCTTCAACTTCATCTATCTGGCAGTACATCATTTGGACTTAATGATATGCATTACAAGATGCTGTGCCATTTCTTTCCTGCTTCTCTTGCTATTATTCTGGTTGTATTTAACCAGATATGGCAAGAGAATACTATTCTTGATGCTTGGCACCAGGCTATTGTACTCTGTTTTTTTAAGCCTTTGAAGGATCTCAAGATTTCTTTAAATCACTGTCTCCATGCTTTGACAATATGTCTCTGTAAGACTCAGGAGAGGATGGTTAAAGCTCGTCTGATTTTGGTCCCTTGAATCAAAGAACCTCTTCACCCACCCAGAGTGGGTTCCAGTGACAGTGGTCCATCATGGACCACCTGATTCAACTTGAAACATCGATCAGAGAAACTTGTGTCAGTATTCCTTGACCTTGAGAAGGCTTACAATACAACATGGAGGTACAGCATTTTGCAAAACCCTCCATTCTTATGGGTTGCATGGTTATTTGCTCGTTCTTATTAAAATTTTAATGGACTGGCAATTCCAAGTTCATGTGTGTTTGTTTGACACTATCCTATTCTTTCCTACAAGAACTTAAAGTTCCTCAGGGTTGGGTCTTGAGTGTCACACTTTTCAATATAAAGATTAATGCCATCACTGGACTACTCCCTTCTACTGTTGCAAACAGGCTCGTGTCAGTCATCAAACATGAGATTATTTAGCAGCAGCTACAGACTGCACCCTAAATTATTTACTGAATTGGACCACAGCAAATGGTTTTAACTTCTTTCTCTCTAAAACCATTTGCATGTGCTTTCCACCAAAAGGTATTCACCCTGATCCTGAACTCCGTGTTGGTGAAGTTGTGCTTCCCGTGGACCCTGATGCAAAGTTCTTGAGGCTTATCTTTGATTGTAAGGTGACCTTTATATTACACATCAAGCAGCTACAAGTCAAGTGTACAAGGGAACTGAACACCCACCATGCCCTCTCTTCCACCTCTTGGGGAGTGGATCAATGTTCTATGCTAAAGACCTATGATACCCTCATTTAATCAAAACTGGACTATAGGTCTCAGGTCTATGGCTCTGCCAGGACCTTGGCCTCTCTGCAGGAGAGCTTTCTGCACTTACCTAGTCAAGAGTTTGTACACAGTCTCGTGAACCTCATCTACACCTCTGCTGTTTGCAACTGTCTTTACTGTATGCTATAAGACTTCAATCCTTACCACAGCATCCCACCTGGAGTTGTGTTTTCCTTCTGCAATAGGCCATATTTTTTTCAGAATAGATGGTCTGCCATTGTTCCATTTAGCTTTCATATCCAGGTGCAGTTAGATAAATTGGGTCTGTTTTGAATGACTTTGCTCTGTCTGCTGGTCAGGCCATCCCACCATGACTTATTACCATCTCCAAGTGTGACCTTTCTTTGAGTCATCTGAAAAATGGCAGATACTCCTGGTTAGAAGTACCATCTTCTATTTGCTAAACATCTTTTAAGTCAACCTTCCATTTCCATATATATGGATGGTTCAAAATTAGGTGACTCTGTGGACTCTGCCATGATTTGCTGTGGTTTGGTGGTTGCACACAGAATCCCTTCTACAGTTTCTATGTTCACTGCCAAATTGTACACCATGTCCCTATCCCTGGATCACATTGAAGCTAAGCAGTATTTGAATTGTACTATTAATACTGACTTGCTTACTTCTCTACTGGCCCTGGAATCACTTCACTTTAGTTCTCACCCTGTTCTCACTGATATTCAAAACCAACTGGTCCATTTATTTTGAACATCTACTTCTATCCATTTCTTCTGAATATCAGGCCATGTTGGTATTCGTGGGAATAAGCTCACAGACACTGCAGCTAAGTCTGTCTGCTCTGGTGCTGTCATTGCCATGCCTGTTTCATACATGGACTGCTATGGTCCTGTGTTCAAGGCTTGGCTATTTGCTAGTTGGCAGTGGACTTGGAGTGAGCAATATGAAAACAAGCTCTTCCACATAAAACACTCTACTGGACTTTGGCTGTCTTGTTTTTGGAAGGACTGGAAAGAAGTTGTCTTAAATAGACTATGCATTGGTCACAGTTTTTTAACTCACTGTTTTCTTTTATCTGGGACTGATGCAACAATGTGTGATCTGTGAAACACTCAAGTCATAATAGCCCACATTTTACTGTCATGTCGATGCCATTGTTCAGAGTTGTAACGATGGCACCATTTTAGACATGTTTTATCCATATGTTTACCCCTAATGCTGGACAGTGCCATTGGTGGTAGTAACATTATTCACCTTACAAATGTTTTTTAATATTTAAGGACCATTGGCCTTTTAATGCTATTTACGTTTTGAATCAAAATTGAATTTTGTTTTCTTTTAACATTATTCTTTTTTACAAATTTTAATAATTATACTTTTATTTTTTACCAGTTGTTTGACACAGGTAGCCTAGTTGCTTTGCACCATAAAATGCCAACCAACCAATCATTTACACCTCCTGCTTTTTTGATTTGGCATCTTTTTTTTTTTTTTGAATTGAAGGAGAACCCTTAAATTTTCTTGCATTATCATGTCAAGTTATGCACCATTCTTTCTCTTTTGTTAGATCACTCTTCACATTATCTAATTTATAATTCTAACACTAGCACTTTTTTGATTTTCCACTTTCTCCTGACTTTATCATTTATGTTGGTTTGTTTCTTGATATACTATGTTCCTGTGACCATATGCCTCATCTTCTTTATTTGTATGATTCTTATATCATGGCTTATAACCATTGAGAACTTGAAATGTCTCTTCCCTATTTGGGGATGGGGGGACAGACCCATTGTAATTTGTTATGCTGTCTAATGCCCAGTACTTCTTTTCTTTACCTGATCCTGCTTACTAAGCTTACCATGTTACCTCTTCTTTATTGTCTGAGGCATTCCATCATGCTCCAAGTGATTTCTTGAGAAATCATTTTTCTTCTGCCCTTTTTATGCTCACCTGGATCCTCTGTTGGTGGGACTTGTTGAGTAAAGATACTTTCCTCTCCCAGGTTTTACTACCTTTCTTTCTATGAGATCTTAGTCTAGCCCTTCCTTTTTCCTGTTGTTTGATATGTATTCATAATTTCACAAAATCAGAGGTTGAGGGTGCTCGTCATCAAACCTTTCTTTTGTCTTTAGTTTCCCAATTGACTCAACCCTGATGCACTTTGTGTCTCATCTAAGACCCTGTGCTTCTTCATGTTTAATTCTCACTTCCTGATCTTCCTCTTCTAATTGTTCTACTTCAAGGTAATAAAACCTGTGGTTTTACTTTCCTGCCAGAAGGTGGATTGCTCAAGCTCCTTCCCATGGACTTTCACTGCAGTTATCTTCTCATCCCCCTTTTAGGTCTTATCCTGTTTTCTTTCTTCCTCTACCTGACTCTGTCTTCAATGCCTCAAGAGACTGGTGTCTGATTTGTTGGATGAACAAGCCATCATGTGATGGGTCAATTTGACTTACCATATGACCTTATTGTATTCATTTGAAGTCTTTATACATTTAATACTTCTAGCTTTATAGTATGTATCTCTTCCTGGTTTGGCAATATTTCATGTACAAAATATATATTTTTAGTAAAGCATTTTTAGTAAGCTAAAATACAGATCTCTGTTCATGAATATATTGTATATTTCATTGAATAATGTGTAAAGTGTTAAAACTAAAATAGTTGTCTTCATCTAAAATCTTAAGTTTCCTTTTTGTAATCTCTAAAACTTTCTAAATACATTTCAAACGTTTTTTTTTTCTGGTAAAACTTTATATCTTATCTATCATTTACTCTACCCTAACTCAATATGGATCAGTCAATTTGACCAACCTTGTAATCACCAAAACCAAAATTGAAATAAATTTAAATTACCCTTTTTTCTTTCTAGAATGACTTAAAATTGTAGCATGAAACTATATTTATTCTGAGTAGCTTTAAGCTTGTAACAGTATACATCTATTTATAATTAAGTAATTGTTTATGTACTGTCTGTACCATTATAAATTGTAACTCACTTGGGGCACATGCAGCTTTCATTACCCATGAGTTGCTCGGATGCATGTCTTGTAAAATATTTCTATTATATTATTACATATAATATTTTAATTAATCTAAACTAGCCTAAAAAGGTCCCTGTATTTAAATTGTAGTCTTTTATAATGATAAAAAAGGAAAAAAACAAGAAATAAAGTTCCTACCAAATCTTTTTCTGAAGGTTTATTATCAATGACACATAACTTTCCTTTTTTATACTAATGAAAAAAAAACATGAACAGAAATAAAGTACATACCAAATCTTTTTTCTATAAGCTTATTTCCAATGACACGTAACCCTCCTTTTTTTATACTAATGGTAGTAATGCATTAAATAATTTTTATTTAACCCTTTCACAGTTAGCTTGATATAATGTACACTTAAAGTGATTTCATGATATGATTATAAAAACAAAATTACTCTTGATTCCCAAAATTTGGAAATATAAATTATGCTTTTTTCCTGCTAGAATGACTAGATATTATGATTCAAAAAATACAAATGTTTAGACTAAGGAACTTAAGTCTCGTAATACTGTATATATGAACATTTATATTTTTTATTATATTGACCTACCAATCATGCCTACCTAATGTTAAGCAGCTTATGTTGATTTGGTGCATGTGATCTCATGTCACAATATCCAGTAATATAAAAACTGCCCTACAGTCTTCCTGATCTTGTCTGTGTGTTAGTGAACTAGTATTTTGTAATATACAATCACATTTAAATTATGTATTTTATATCACCACTATTTGGAGATAAAATATTAAACTTATTTTTCTTAAAATATAGAGCAATAAATCATGAAGTAAAGCAAATAATTTTCCCACTACAACCTTTGTACTCGGTTGTTGCTGAAAATATGTTGTTAAGCCTTTTAAACTTTCCCATGTGGAGAATACCAAATAAAATTTATTTTAGATTTTATATATACGGTTGAATAATCAAAAATCATAAATAACTACACTAATACCATAGAATTCCACTGTGATTTATTAACCTTACTTACTGAAGTTTTTTTTTTAATTTTATATGAAACTTCAAACAGACTAGATTTAGGCACAACTTACCTTCTTAAAAACTTGAATCAAAAGAATGTAAAAGCCATAAAAGCTTATGTTTGATTCAATACATAAATATATCTCAGCAAAATATAAAGATATGAGGTTCTTGTTTTATATTCTAGCTTGTCAGTATTAGTAACTTGATAATTTGACATCACAAATATCTAATTTTAAACAGTACTTCTTCAACATATCATGTGACTCACTTTAAATCTGAATTTAAATGTGTTCTTTTAATATTTACTTTTAAATTAAGAAATTAACTTGTATATAATATTGAATTTGGAATTACAATCTAAAATTTGATTCCAAATTTATTGGCATAGATTAATAAAATAGTAGTTTAATAAAATGTTCAATGCAAGTCAACAAGTGCAATAACATGATTTTGTACTCTGACCTGTAATGAAGGGATTAATTAAATAATGCACCAAAGAATAGACTAACATGCAGTAAGTAGACAATTTCTCTTAACTGTTACAGTTTTTTCTTGCTTTGTAATTGTGATGAAAACCATTACAAATTCATCCAAGCTAGACATTAACTTTCCAGTGGTAACAAAGCTTCTACTCTGAATGAAATTGACAGTTATCTGTTCAGAACACAATGTTATACAATACATCATTTGACAGAT
>NC_134833.1:25016373-25060991 GCF_004210375.1 Tachypleus tridentatus | reverse complement strand
CCATCAACAAGTCAGTTGATAAAACACTTGTTGAAAAACGAAGTTCAAACATTCATTTCCTGCGATCGTTCAAGAAAAGTAGCAGCTCTCTCTCTAGCAGGTGGCGTGAGCCGCGTTCCATTCACTTTAAACCAAACCTCCTCCAATCAGACGTATATTGGAGAGAAAAGAAATAAACTATCTTCGCGGGTCGATCTTCGGAATGCACAAAGGGTGCAGAAGTCTACAAAACAGAAACTTCGTTAATGAGTAGATCCAGCCCACATCAATCTAAGGCAGTCTTATACAGATGGAATTTAAAACGTTTCCCTATTTCACAAAATTGTCTCGCTCGTGCACGTTTTGCCTGAGAAAAAGCAATTGTCGAGGGATCTGTCTGCTACACAGAAAAGGCGATGCGACAAATATTTCCGAGTTTCCTTACATAACGTTCGTTCGCTACGTTTTGTAAAATTACTTTGTCTAGAAATATAACCCAGCAGAGAGAGACTTCACTCGGAGACACCGACGATTGAACACCTTATTTATAAATCAAATATCTATTTTATATGTATGTACATTTGAAAATTAACTTTCAATAACGACAAGAGTCTTTGCTATTGGGTATAAAACAAAATAGGTGAGTAGAAACAACAAGAAAAAAAAGGTTACAAAACAGTAAAAGCAAAATTGTAAACATAGCAGTGCAAGCAAAAAACGCGAAGGAAACGTCTTCAGATAAGTAGGAACTCGGTACGTGGCACGCTTCCGACTCGCGAACGGTAGTAGCCGAGTGTGACAGGTGCTGTTCCTTTATTCATTCTGTTTCTATAACGTCAGAGAATTATTCCAGTTTTGCAACGTACTTTCATTAATATCCATACACTTCTTTAGCGAGACAAAGAGCGACTTCTGAGGCACTCCACTAGACGGTAACCAGCGTTTAATACTATTTTGTTGTAGGGGAGAAGGAGGCGAGTACACGACTTCTCCCGATGGAAACAAAATACACGTTAATAAACACAGGTAAATTAATGTGTATAGCCAAATGACGAATGAAAGAAGGTGAATATTAAATAATTCTAATCCCGATGCAAGCTCGTGTTAAAATCTAAATTCTGCACACACATCTGTAAGTGATGGGATGTGGGCCTGTGTAACGAGTAAAATACCAGATTTTGCGAAAGTAGGTCCGAAAGAAATATAAAGAAGACATAAACACCAACATGTGACTAAAGACGTTTGAGAAAAGTTCTCAGAGGCTAAATTGATCAATTTAAGTGTTCCATGTGAATGACACACACGCCTGTGAGCGACAGTTTCCATACCCCCGAAATGACACTCGTGTAGTTCCGGGGATGTGTAACGCAAACCAGAGTTATCAGGCTCCACTTTCCAGCGTCCTCAGTAAAAGTGAATTCCTAAAGCATCTCTTATATTTCACAACTAGGAAATTTTGGGCTGCGACAACGATTTTCTTTTAGGTAACACTTAAAACACCAAATAAGAAGAAATTAAACTGTCATCGTTCATACCACGTTGAAAGCGCCGGTTCTCGTCCGATCACCGAAGCTAAGCAACGGCGGGCCCGTTAGTACTTGGGAGGGTGACCACCTGGGAATACCGGGTGATGATGACTTTTCACGTTGAAATTTGTAGGTCTCGCAAAGAGCTGATCGATACCTCTCACTTTTTCACAATTTCTGATTTAAGAGATAAAAAATCCTTCCGAAAGAGAGAAATTGAAAGTGGTTGGCTCAATTGAAGTGCCTTAATACTAAGTGTTTATAATGGTAAACTGTTGGGAAAACATTTTTGTTATAGGAACTAATCAACTTTTCCATCAACAAGTCAGTTGATAAAACACTTGTTGATAAAACGAAGTTCAAACATTCATTTCCTGCGATCGTTCAAGAAAAGTAGCAGCTCTCTAAGCAGGTGGCGTGAGCCGCGTTCCATTTCACTTTAAACCAAACTCCTCCAATCAGACGTATATTGGAGAGAAAAGAAATAAACTATCTTCGCGGGTCGATCTTCGGAATGCACAAAGGGTGCGAAGTCTACAAAACAGAAACTTCGTTAACGAGTAGATCCAGCCCACATCAATCTAAGGCAGTCTTATACAGATGGAATTTAAAACGTTTCCCTATTTCACAAAATTGTCTCGCTCGTGCACGTTTTGCCTGAGAAAAAGCAATTGTCGAGGGATCTGTCTGCTACACAGAAAAGGCGATGCGACAAATATTTCGAGTTTCCTTACATAACGTTCGTTCGCTACGTTTTGTAAAATTACTTTGTCTAGAAATATAACCCAGCAGAGAGAGACTTCACTCGGAGACACCGACGATTGAACTCCTTATTTATAAATCAAATATCTATTTTATATGTATGTACATTTGAAAATTAACTTTCAATAACGACAAGAGTCTTTGCTATTGGGTATAAAACAAAATAGGTGAGTAGAAACAACAAGAAAAAAAAGTTACAAAACAGTAAAAGCAAAATTGTAAACATAGCAGTGCAAGCAAAACGCGAAGGAAACGTCTTCAGATAAGTAGGAACTCGGTACGTGGCACGCTTCCGACTCGCGAACGGTAGTAGCCGAGTGTGACAGGTGCTGTTCCTTTATTCATTCTGTTTCTATAACGTCAGAGAATTATTCCCAGTTTTGCAACGTACTTTCATTAATATCCATACACTTCTTTAGCGAGAGACAAAGAGCGACTTCTGAGGCACTCCCACTAGACGGTAACCAGCGTTTAATACTATTTTGTTGTAGGGAGAGAAGGAGGCGAGTACACGACTTCTCCCGATGGAAACCAAAATACACGTTAATAAACACAGGTAAATTAATGTGTATAGCCAACTGACGAATGAAAGAAGGTGAATATTAAATAATTCTAATCCCGATGCAAGCTCGTGTTAAAATCTAAATTCTGCACACACATCTGTAAGTGATGGGATGTGGGCCTGTGTAACGAGTAAAATACCAGATTTTGCGAAAGTAGGTCGAAAGAAATATAAAGAAGACATAAACACCAACATGTGACTAAAAGACGTTTGAGAAAAGTTCTCAGAGGCTAAATTGATCAATTTAAGTGTTCCATGTGAATGACACACACGCCTGTGAGCGACAGTTTCCATACCCCCGAAATGACACTCGTGTAGTTCCGGGGATGTGTAACACAAACCAGGTTATCAGGCTCCACTTTCCAGCGTCCTCCAGTAAAGTGAATTCCTAAAGCATCTCTTATATTTCACAACTAGGAAATTTTGGGCTGCGACAACGATTTTCTTTTAGAGTAACACTTAAAACACCAAATAAGAAAGAGAATTAAACTGTCATCGTTCATACCACGTTGAAAGCGCCGGTTCTCGTCAACGAGTACAGACGTGTTTTCGAGCTCCTCATTGCCTTAGTGTAAATTTAACAGCTAAGCCTAGTGAGCGTGTAGTTCTTTTTTTTTTTTTTGCTAGATTTTTATTTTTTCCAAGTTGTTTGACGATGTCTTCATCAACCAAGAAGGTCATGGAAGTTATGCGTCGTACAGTTTTTGTGGAAACGACAACTTCAAGCCATGGGGACGTTATCCATTCTGTTATTTCTACGTTTGGTGCTGCTTCGGTCACTGCCGTAGTTCCTCGCCAGGGTGGATATGAGGTAACTTTTGTTCTTCCCGACGATGTGGACCTGGCTATAGATGCTGGTCTAACTGTAAATGGTGTGCACTGTTCGGCTAATGGTGTCACTAAACGTACTATTACTGTGTCATTTATGGACGTACCCGAATATATCGACGATGATATTATTCTAAATAAACTTAAAGATTATGATTGTGAGGTGAAAAGCCCTATTGTGTGGAAGAGGGACCAGGGCATATACTTAGGTATACGCCATGTTCGTGTGTGTTTTAGTGAGAAGTGTATCTCTTTGCCGTACGTAGTAAAGTTTTTTGATCCTTTGGGCAAGGCGGTATTGGTAAAGTGAAGCATGATCGCCAGTCAAAGTATGTAATTTATGTTTGGGGGCGGATCATCTATATCGCGATTGCCCCAATTTATATGCCGACATTGTCATATGCAGGGACACGTCCGTCAACGTTGTCCCAAGCTTGTTGTTCCTCGAACTTCCTCTAGTGACGACGCTGAAGTGGCCACGCCTACTACTTCTCGTGACGCCGCTGAAGTAGACACGGCTGCTCCCTCTCGTGCAGTGCCTCATGATGTTGACACCATTTCTGTTTGTCCACGCGTTGATTCGGAGGTTCCCCTTTCAAAGAGGCTGCAGCTACCCATCGGGTGGTGGACGATGTTTCTGCCGACGATCGACGGTTTCTGGTGGGAGACCAGGGAACGGGCAGTAGTCACTGCTGCAAGTCGCAATTTTGATCGTCACTTCCCGCCACTTCCGGTTGAGTGGTGGCGGTACCGGCGATGTGGAGGTGCCTCTTCACTCGTCGTTGGAGGTATGCTAGTGTGGTGGCAATGTCTCTGGTGACGCACTTCTAAGGGGCAGTGGACGAAAACAGATGTCGGACGTGCCAATACTACGGATATCTCGAGGCGAAGCGGTATCGCAACCTTAAATGTGTTTTTTGTGACAGTTTGTTTGTTTCAGTTCGTGTAAGACCTCATTTATTGTTGTTGAACTTTGTGCATGTTTTGCTTAGATCTTTACATTTATTCTTGTTATTTTTGTGTTTGTGACAGTTCCTTTCAATTCTTGTTTACTTTCTCTTTAGCATGGTACATTTACTAAGGTGGGTTTGAATTAAATGGGTTGTGCATAAATGTTAGTAAGCTGGCTTATTATGGATTACTTTGTTACTAATTTTGATGTTGTTTACATTTACAGGAAACGTTTTGCACTGATGATTTTCCTGATGTCGTTCTGAAATTTTGGCCAGGTGTGGTTTTTTTTTTTAGCAATTCTATTTCTGGCCGACAAAGGGGTTGCTATCTTGGTACAGCAGTTTTATTGTGATAATGTTACATTGTTTCTTCTGATGGGGTGGGTAGGGTTCTGACAGTCAAATTCAGTTTCGAGTCTTTGTCTTATCTGTTATCATCTGTGTACGCTCCTCGCGGTATCTCCGAGCGACGAGAATTTTCAAAACTTGGGTATTGTTTGGATGGTTGCACGGGATTGCTTGTTGTGGGAGATTTTAATTGTGTGGTGGATGTGGCGCGATCGATTTCCGGTCCGTTTCTACCGAGACGCCAGCCGTTCGGCTTTGTCAGTTTCTTAATAGGTTTGATTTGCTTGATGCGCATTCACTCATATCGCCGACTACACCTGGTTTCACATGGAAGCGTTTTTGTTAATGGTGAGATGATGTCGTCACGTATTGACAGGGTTTTGCTTTCTTCTACCTTGCAGGGGACTGTCCAGCGTTTCCGTACGTTGTGGTTTCCTGCTACAGATCACGCTTTATTGGGCTTCGACCTTACTCTGCGACCAATTGTGAAGGTCCTAATTTTGGCACTTCAATAACCAGTTATTGAGGGGATGCCGAATATGTGAAAGCCATTAAGCTGTTGATCGCCAGAAGTCGTAGTTGGTCAGTTTATGGGACTGATAAAATTAAATGGTATGAACAATTGAAATGCGCGTTCCGTTTACTTACCGAGCGTTATTCGATTCTTCGTGCGCGGGCATCCGTTCTCGCAAATGTCAAGCGGTCGTCCATCAATCGTGAGCTTCGAAACTGACCCGTTTCCCTGGTAGATCTAAGGTCAAATTGTGCGAACTTGAAGATGCATTGGAGACTTTGGATCACGATACCATAGAGGGGGCGAGATTCGATCTCATATTCGTTGGTTTTGAGGAGGGTGAGAGATCTACGTCTTACTTTCTTCGTATGGAAAAGGTCCGTCAAAGCAGAATTGAGTTTAGATCCATGCTCACTGATAGGTGTAGAGTGTCCGGTGTGGAAGATATCGCTGCTGTTTTACATCAGTATTATTCCACTGTACTCTAAGGATATCGTTCTGCAGGCAGACATAGATTTAGTTCTCTCATTTGTTGATCGAACTCTTTCCAGTGAACAAGCTAATATTTGTGATGCTCCATTCACGGTTCCGGAAGTTATCGCTGCTTTAGACAGTTTACCGCTGGAGCAAAATCTCCTGGTTTGGATGGTTTTACCTCCGAATTTTCAAATATTTTCTACCTCTTTTGTTGACGACTTTTTATCTGTCTTGTCTCAACTGTTTCCTCTCCACAGTTGCTCCGTACAATGTGTTCTGGGGGTAATGTTCCTATCCCGAAGGGGATCGACGGTTGGCGGCTAACAGCCGGCCTTTGACATTGCTTTGTACTGACTATAAGCTTTTGGCCAAAGTGCTGGCTCGTCGCCTTTCGTCTCATGATCTCCAGTTTAGTTTCAGATGACCAATCCGGGTGTATACCTGGACGGGACGTTGCTGATACTCCATTAACACTCGTTTTGCTATTGCAATCTTTAGCACGTACCGGCCAGGGTGGAATCTTTTGAAGCTCGATCAGATGCAAGCCTTTTGATCGGGTTGCCTATGACTATCTATTTCAACTTCTTCTGCGTATGGGTTTTGGTTCTACTTTTGTTCATTGGGTTCGTCTTTGCTATACTTCTATTTCTAGTTGTGTTAAAGTTTAATGGATTTCTCACTAATGATTTTGCTATTACTCGGGGTATTCGTCAAGGATGCCCCATGTCTGCTCTACTTTACGTTCTCAGTGTCGAACCGTTACGAAATATGTTAGTCCATAATGTACATATTACTGGTATTGGTGGTGATGTGCTACTCACCACGCCTTCACTTACTTATCAGCATGCTGATGATACCACCTTAACCTTACGAGACGCCGAATCTTTGCCGCATGTGTGTGGATGTCTGCCAAACTTTTGGCAAAGCTACTGGTGGGAAGATCAACTGGACCAAGAGTCAGGGTTTGTGGGTTGGGTGTTTGGCCTCTTCTGCAGACTTCGTCCTTGGTGAGTTGAGAATTTCCCAGGATCCTATTCGGATTTTGGGAATAGTTTTCCACTCTAATTTCGATGTCATGCTGCAAGATACGTGGCAGGGTGTATTGCGCAGGGTATCTCGTGTCTTGGTGTCGTGGCGATTTCGTTCTTTGTCGCTAAAGGGTAAATCTCTTGTGGTGAACTCCTTGGTGGCATCGGTGTTATGGTACCCGTTGAATATACTCCCGTTGCCAAGACAGTTTGAGGCTAGATTTCGCAAATGTATACTGGATTTTATTTGGCGGGGAGGTATACATAAAGTAGCATACGGTATTCTGATTCGGGTTATGATTGTGGAGGTATCAACTTGGTTGATGTTAACACTCGTAAACTCGCATTCCGTTTGAAGTTGTTGCAGCGTTGTTTGGATGCTTCTTGTCCTTCCACCTTGCGACAACTTCTTTCTGGATTTTTTCTTGTTATGGTAATCTCTCTTTAAGCTTTCGGTTCTTCAATGCCGTATTTTGCCACGTTTTGTGAAATCGTTACCTTTCTATATTCAGGAAATGTTTCATGCCTGGAAGGTTCTTCTTGGGGATAAAGGGATTGTCCCAGCTCCTCTTTCCCCCCAAATTTTTGATGAACCTTTGTTTTCAATCCGGCTATTGTTGATGTTCGCCACCGAACATTTCATTTTCCTAATTTATTAACGTAGGTTTGGTTCAGGTCCGTCATTTAATGTACGAAGTGCTCCCTGCTTTTCTTCCGGTGGGGCAGTGATTGAAATGTGTACGGACGCTGACCCGTTAATGAATACCCGCACAATTTTTCACATTTTCATATGCTCAAGGAGGCGTTGCCTGTGGAGTGGTTGCCGATTTTGTCTACCCAGCCGGCTCCTCTTCCGTCGTCCACATGTGTTGTGGATTTATATTTTCTGGACCACTCCGATAATCGAGTTCATTTTTTCAAGTTTTTATCTGTGCGGCAACTGGTGGGATATTTACAGTTTTCACTCGCTACTAATTTCCCTGCTCCATTCTACTGGGGATATTGTTCACTCCTGGAGACTGGAAACGCATTCGTAAAAGCAACTTATTCTTCTTTTTTGTGGGTTTTTTTGTTTGTGATGTGGATTATTTACTCTGGTTGCGGGCGATTACCACAAATGTCAAGCTGATACATATGGACAGACATCCCACAGGGTTGTGCACTTTCTGTTCCCAGGCGCCAGAAACCATAGACCATCTGTTTTCAATGTCCTTTTGTACAGCCCCTGTGGTCATATGTATATAAATTATTGGCATTTTATTTTGGATGTCCCATATCAAACTGGGTATGGAGGAGATGCCTCTTAGTGGGATCTCATCCTTCGTTACCAGGAGATGCTGGAACATATTCCGTTTAATTACAAGTTTGGCACGTCAGGTTATATGTTCTGCTCGTTCAGTTTCTTTGGCACGAAATCGCGTCATTCATTTAATTTCCATGTTTAAAGTGCGTGTACGGAGACATATATATCTTCATTATCATAGATCTTTGTTACATAACTCATTAAATGTTTTTTTTTTATTCTGTGTATTCTTATGTTGGTAGCTTGGTAACCCAAGGTGCCCAAGGTTATTTCTTGTGTACGTTGTTAAGATAAGTTGTTATTTCATTATATTTTTGTTACCAATGGAAGATCCATTGATTTCTTGTTTGTTAATGTTCATTATAATGTTTGTTGGATTACCTGCTGTTCCAATTACCTCTTTTATTTCTTTTTCCTTAATTTTATTAACTTTGTGGTAATTTTCAGCATGGTAATCTATAGAGCTATTGTTACATGCTAATTCATTAACTTGTGTTTTATTTGTTGTATTTCTGTGTATACCCCCTCGTTGAGGTGGGATAAATAAAGAAAAAAAAAAAAAAAAAAGCCGGTTCTCGTCCGATCACCGAAGCTAAGCAACGGCGGGCCAGTTAGTACTTGGGAGGGTGACCACCTGGGAATACCGGGTGATGATGACTTTTTTTTTTTTCACGTTGAAATTTGTAGGTCTCGCAAAGAGCTGATCGATACCTCTCACTTTTTTTAGGAACACAATTTCTGATTTAAGAGATAAAAATCCTTCCCGAAAGAGAGAAAGAAATTGGTTGGCTCAATTGAAGTGCCTTAATACTAAGTGTTTATAATGGTAAACTGTTGGGAAAACATTTTTTGTTATAGGAACTAATCAACTTTTCCATCAACAAGTCAGTTGATAAAACACGCTTCGAAAACGAAGTTCAAACATTCATTTCCTGCGATCGTTCAAGAAAAGTAGCAGCTCTCTAAGCAGGTGGCGTGAGCCGCGTTCCATTTCACTTTAAACCAAACTCCTCCAATCAGACGTATATTGGAGAAAAGAAATAAACTATCTTCGCGGGTCGATCTTCGGAATGCACAAAGGGTGCAGAGTCTACAAAACAGAAACTTCGTTAACGAGTAGATCCAGCCCACATCAATCTAAGGCAGTCTTATACAGATGGAATTTAAAACGTTTCCCTATTTCACAAAATTGTCTCGCTCGTGCACGTTTTGCCTGAGAAAAGCAATTGTCGAGGGATCTGTCTGCTACAGAAAAGGCGATGCGACAAATATTTCGAGTTTCCTTACATAACGTTCGTTCGCTACGTTTTGTAAAATTACTTTGTCTAGAAATATAACCCAGCAGAGAGAGACTTCACTCGGAGACACCGACGATTGAACACCTTATTTATAAATCAAATATCTATTTTATATGTATGTACATTTGAAAATTAACTTTCCAATAACGACAAGAGTCTTTGCTATTGGGTATAAAACAAAATAGGTGAGTAGAAACAACAAGAAAAAAAAAAGAGTTACAAAACAGTAAAAGCAAAATTGTAAACATAGCAGTGCAAGCAAAACGCGAAGGAAACGTCTTCAGATAAGTAGGAACTCGGTACGTGGCACGCTTCCGACTCGCGAACAGTAGTAGCCGAGTGTGACAGGTGCTGTTCCTTTATTCATTCTGTTTCTATAACGTCAGAGAATTATTCCCAGTTTTTGCAACGTACTTTCATTAATATCCATACACTTCTTTAGCGAGAGACAAAGAGCGACTTCTGAGGCACTCCCACTAGACGGTAACCAGCGTTTAATACTATTTTGTTGTAGGGGAGAAGGAGGCGAGTACACACGACTTCTCCCGATGGAAACCAAAATACACGTTAATAAACACAGGTAAATTAATGTGTATAGCCAAATGACGAATAAAAGAAGGTGAATATTAAATAATTCTAATCCCGATGCAAGCTCGTGTTAAAATCTAAATTCTGCACACACATCTGTAAGTGATGGGATGTGGGCCTGTGTAACGAGAGTAAAATACCAGATTTTGCGAAAGTAGGTCCGAAAGAAATATAAAGAAGACATAAACACCAACATGTGACTAAAAGACGTTTGAGAAAAGTTCTCAGAGGCTAAATTGATCAATTTAAGTGTTCCATGTGAATGACACACACGCCTGTGAGCGACAGTTTCCATACCCCCGAAATGACACTCGTGTAGTTCCGGGGATGTGTAACGCAAACCAGAGTTATCAGGCTCCACTTTCCAGCGTCCTCCAGTAAAGTGAATTCTAAAGCATCTCTTATATTTCACAACTAGGAAATTTTGGGCTGCGACAACGATTTTCTTTTAGAGTAACACTTAAAACACCAAATAAGAAAAGAATTAAACTGTCATCGTTCATACCACGTTGAAAGCGCCGGTTCTCGTCCGATCACCGAAGCTAAGCAACGGCGGGCCAGTTAGTACTTGGGAGGGTGACCACCTGGGAATACCGGGTGATGATGACTTTTTTTTTTCACTTTGAAATTGTAGGTCTCGCAAAGAGCTGATCGATACCTCTCACTTTTTCACAATTTCTGATTTAAGAGATAAAATCCTTCCCGAAAGAGAGAAAGAAATTGGTTGGCTCAATTGAAGTGCCTTAATACTAAGTGTTTATAATGGTAAACTGTTGGGAAAACATTTTGTTATAGGAACTAATCAACTTTTCCATCAACAAGTCAGTTGATAAAACACGCTTCGAAAACGAAGTTCAAACATTCATTTCCTGCGATCGTTCAAGAAAAGTAGCAGCTCTCTAAGCAGGTGGCGTGAGCCGCGTTCCATTTCACTTTAAACCAAACTCCTCCAATCAGACGTATATTGGAGAAAAGAAATAAACTATCTTCGCGGGTCGATCTTCGGAATGCACAAAGGGTGCGAAGTCTACAAAACAGAAACTTCGTTAACGAGTAGATCCAGCCCACATCAATCTAAGGCAGTCTTATACAGATGGAATTTAAAACGTTTCCCTATTTCACAAAATTGTCTCGCTCGTGCACGTTTTGCCTGAGAAAAAGCAATTGTCGAGGGATCTGTCTGCTACACAGAAAAGGCGATGCGACAAATATTTCGAGTTTCCTTACATAACGTTCGTTCGCTACGTTTTGTAAAATTACTTTGTCTAGAAATATAACCCAGCAGAGAGAGACTTCACTCGGAGACACCGACGATTGAACACCTTATTTATAAATCAAATATCTATTTTATATGTATGTACATTTGAAAATTAACTTTCCAATAACGACAAGAGTCTTTGCTATTGGAGTATAAAACAAAATAGGTGAGTAGAAACAACAAGAAAAAAAAGAGTTACAAAACAGTAAAAGCAAAATTGTAAACATAGCAGTGCAAGCAAAACGCGAAGGAAACGTCTTCAGATAAGTAGGAACTCGGTACGTGGCACGCTTCCGACTCGCGAACGGTAGTAGCCGAGTGTGACAGGTGCTGTTCCTTTATTCATTCTGTTTCTATAACGTCAGAGAATTATTCCCAGTTTTTGCAACGTACTTTCATTAATATCCATACACTTCTTTAGCGAGAGACAAAGAGCGACTTCTGAGGCACTCCACTAGACGGTAACCAGCGTTTAATACTATTTTGTTGTAGGGGGAGAAGGAGGCGAGTACACACGACTTCTCCCGATGGAAACCAAAATACACGTTAATAAACACAGGTAAATTAATGTGTATAGCCAAATGACGAATAAAAGAAGGTGAATATTAAATAATTCTAATCCCGATGCAAGCTCGTGTTAAAATCTAAATTCTGCACACACATCTGTAAGTGATGGGATGTGGGCCTGTGTAACGAGTAAAATACCAGATTTTGCGAAAGTAGGTCCGAAAGAAATATAAAGAAGACATAAACACCAACATGTGACTAAAAGACGTTTGAGAAAAGTTCTCAGAGGCTAAATTGATCAATTTAAGTGTTCCATGTGAATGACACACACGCCTGTGAGCGACAGTTTCCATACCCCCGAAATGACACTCGTGTAGTTCCGGGGATGTGTAACGCAAACCAGAGTTATCAGGCTCCACTTTCCAGCGTCCTCAGTAAAAGTGAATTCCTAAAGCATCTCTTATATTTCACAACTAGGAAATTTTGGGCTGCGACAACGATTTTCTTTTAGAGTAACACTTAAAACACCAAATAAGAAAGAGAATTAAACTGTCATCGTTCATACCACGTTGAAAGCGCCGGTTCTCGTCAACGAGTACAGACGTGTTTTTCGAGCTCCTCATTGCCTTAGTGTAAATTTAACAGCTAAGCCTAGTGAGCGTGTAGTTCTTTTTTTTTTTGCTAGATTTTTATTTTTCCAAGTTGTTTGACGATGTCTTCATCAACCAAGAAGGTCATGGAAGTTATGCGTCGTACAGTTTTGTGGAAACGACAACTTCAAGCCATGGGGACGTTATCCATTCTGTTATTTCTACGTTTGGTGCTGCTTCGGTCACTGCCGTAGTTCCTCGCCCGGGTGGATATGAGGTAACTTTTGTTCTTCCCGACGATGTGGACCTGGCTATAGATGCTGGTCTAACTGTAAATGGTGTGCACTGTTCGGCTAATGGTGTCACTAAACGTACTATTACTGTGTCATTTATGGACGTACCCGAATATATCGACGATGATATTATACTAAATAAACTTAAAGATTATGATTGTGAGGTGAAAAGCCCTATTGTGTGGAAGAGGGACCAGGGCATATACTTAGGTATACGCCATGTTCGTGTGTGTTTTAGTGAAGTGTATCTCTTTGCCGTACGTAGTAAAAGTTTTTGATCCTTTGGGCAAGGCGGTAATGGTAAAAGTGAAGCATGATCGCCAGTCAAAAGTATGTAATTTATGTTTGGGGGCGGATCATCTATATCGAGATTGCCCCCAGTTTATATGCCGACATTGTCATATGCAGGGACACGTCCGTCAACGTTGTCCCAAGCTTGTTGTTCCTCGAACTTCCTCTAGTGACGACGCTGAAGTGGCCACGCCTACTACTTCTCGTGACGCCGCTGAAGTAGACACGGCTGCTCCCTCTCGTGCAGTGCCTCATGATGTTGACACCATTTCTGTTTGTCCACGCGTTGATTCGGAGGTTCCCCTTTCAAAGAAGGCTGCAGCTACCCATCGGGTGGTGGACGATGTTTCTGCCCGACGATCGACGGTTTCTGGTGGGGCCAGGGAACGGGCAAGTAGTCACCCCCCTGCTGCAAGTCGCAATTTTGATCGTCACTTCCCGCCACTTCCGGTTAGTGGTGTGAGTACCGCCGGCGATGTGGAGGTGCCTCTTCCTCGTCGTTGGAGGTATGCTAGTGTGGTGGCAATGTCTTCTGGTGACACTTCTAAGAAGGGCAGTGGACGAAAACGGGTGTCGGACGTGCCAATACTACGGATATCTCGGGCGAAGGCGAAGGCGGTGTCGCAGCCTTAAATGTGTTTTTTGTGACAGTTTGTTTGTTTCAGTTCGTGTAAGACTGTCATTTATTGTTATTTGAACTTTGTGCATATTTGCTTAGATCTTTACATTTATTCTTGTTATTTTTTGTGTTTGTGACAGTTTCCTTTCAATTCTTGTACCTTTACTTTCTCTTTAGCATGGTACATTTACTAAGGGTGGGAGTTTTGAATTGTAATGGGTTGCGTAATGTTAGTAAGCTGGCTTATTACCTGGATTACTTTGTTACTAATTTTGATGTTGTTTGTTTACAGGAAACGTTTTTCACTGATGATTTTCCTGATGTCGTTCTGAAATTTTGGCCAGGTGTAGTTTTTTTTAATAATTCTACTTCTGGCCGACAAGGGTTACCATCTTGGTACAGCAGTTTTGTGTGATAATGTTACATTCGTTTCTTCTGATGGGGTGGGTAGGGTTCTGACAGTCAAATTCAGTTTCGAGTCTTTGTCTTATCTGTTATCATCTGTGTACGCTCCTCGCGATATCTCCGAGCGACGGGAATTTTTCCAAAACTTGGAGTATTGTTTGGATGGTTGCACGGGATTGCTTGTTGTGGGAGATTTTAATTGTGTGGTGGATGTGGCACGCGATCGATTTCCGGTCCGTTTCTACCGAGACGCCAGCCGTTCGGCTTTGTCCAGTTTCTTAATAGGTTTGATTTGCTTGATGCGCATTCACTCATATCGCCGACTACACCTGGTTTCACATGGAAGCGTTTTGTTAATGGTGAGATGATGTCGTCACGTATTGACAGGGTTTTGCTTTCTTCTACCTTGCAGGGGACTGTCCAACGTTTCCGTACGTTGTGGTTTCCTGCTACAGATCACGCTTTATTGGGCTTCGACCTTACTCTGCGACCAATTGTCAGAGGTCCTAATTTTGGCACTTCAATAACCAGTTATTGAGGGATGCCGAATATGTGAAAGCCATTAAGCTGTTGATCGCCAGAAGTCGTAGTTGGTCAGTTTATGGGACTGATAAAATTAAATGGTATGAACAATTGAAATGCGCGTTCCGTTTACTTACCGAGCGTTATTCGATTCTTCGTGCGCGGGCATCCCGTTCTCGCAAATGTCAGCTTGAGTCGTCCATCAATCGTGAGCTTCGAAAACTGACCCGTTTCCCTGGTAGATCTAAGGTCAAATTGTATGAACTTGAAGATGCATTGGAGACTTTGGATCACGATACCATAGAGGGGGCGAGGATTCGATCTCATATTCGTTGGTTTGAGGAGGGTGAGAGATCTACGTCTTACTTTCTTCGTATGGAAAAGGTCCGTCAAAGCAGAATTGAGTTTAGATCCATGCTCACTGATAGGGGTGTGGAGGTGTCCGGTGTGGAAGATATCGCTGCTGTTTTACATCAGTATTATTCCGCACTGTACTCTAAGGATATCGTTCTGCAGGCAGACATAGATTTAGTTCTCTCATTTGTTGATCGAACTCTTTCCAGTGAACAAGCTAATATTTGTGATGCTCCATTCACGGTTCCGGAAGTTATCGCTGCTTTAGACAGTTTACCGCTGGGCAAATCTCCTGGTTTGGATGGTTTTACCTCCGAATTTTTCAAATATTTTCTACCTCTTTTGTTGACGACTTTTTATCTGTCTTGTCTCAACTGTTTCACTCTCCACAGTTGCTCCGTACAATGTGTTCTGGGGTAATTGTTCCTATCCCGAAAGGGGATCGACGGTTGGCGGCTAACAGCCGGCCTTTGACATTGCTTTGTACTGACTATAAGCTTTTGGCCAAAGTGCTGGCTCGTCGCCTTTCGTCTGTGATCTCCAGTTTAGTTTCAGATGACCAATCCGGGTGTATACCTGGACGGGACGTTGCTGATACTCCATTAACACTCGTTTTGCTATTGCAGTCTTTTAGCACGTACCGGCCAGGGTGGAATCTTTTGAAGCTCGATCAGATGCAAGCCTTTGATCGGGTTGCCTATGACTATCTATTTCAACTTCTTCTGCGTATGGGTTTTGGTTCTACTTTTGTTCATTGGGTTCGTCTTTGCTATACTTCTATTTCTAGTTGTGTAAAGTTTAATGGATTTCTCACTAATGATTTTGCTATTACTCAGGGTATTCGTCAAGGATGCCCCATGTCTGCTCTACTTTACGTTCTCAGTGTCGAACCGTTACGAAATATGTTAGTCCATAATGTACATATTACTGGTATTGGTGGTGATGTGCTACTCACCACGCTTCACTTACTTATCAGCATGCTGATGATACCACCTTAACCTTACGAGACGCCGAATCTTTGCCGCATGTGTTGGATGTCTGCCAAACTTTTGGCAAAGCTACTGGTGGGAAGATCAACTGGACCAAGAGTCAGGGTTTGTGGGTTGGGTGTTTGGCCTCTTCTGCAGACTTCGTCCTTGGTGAGTTGAGAATTTCCCAGGATCCTATTCGGATTTTGGGAATAGTTTTCCACTCTAATTTCGATGTCATGCTGCAAGATACGTGGCAGGGTGTATTGCGCAGGGTATCTCGTGTCTTGGTGTCGTGGCGATTTCGTTCTTTGTCGCTAAAGGGTAAATCTCTTGTGGTGAACTCCTTGGTGGCATCGGTGTTATGGTACCCGTTGAATATACTCCCGTTGCCAAGACAGTTTGAGGCTAGATTTCGCAAATGTATACTGGATTTTATTTGGCGGGGAGGTATACATAAAGTGGCATACGGTATTCTGATTCGGAGTTATGATTGTGGAGGTATCAACTTGGTTGATGTTAACACTCGTAAACTCGCATTCCGTTTGAAGTTGTTGCAGCGTTGTTTGGATGCTTCTTGTCCTTCCACCTTGCGACAACTTCTTTCTGGATTTTTTCTTGTTATGGTAATCTCTCTTTAAGCTTTCGGATTCTTCAATGCCGTATTTTGCCACGTTTTGTGAAATCGTTACCTTTCTATATTCAGGAAATGTTTCATGCCTGGAAGGTTCTTCTTGGGGATAAAGGGATTGTCCCAGCTCCTCTTTCCCCCCAAATTTTTGATGAACCTTTGTTTTTCAATCCGGCTATTGTTGATGTTCGCCACCGAACATTTCATTTTCCTGAATTTATTAACGTAGGTTTGGTTCAGGTCCGTCATTTAACGTACGAAGGTGCTCCCTGCTTTTCTTCCGGTGGGGCAGTGATTGAAATGTGTACGGACGCTGACCCGTTGGCCAATGCCCGCACAATTTTTTCACATTTTCATATGCTCAAGGAGGCGTTGCCTGTGGAGTGGTTGCCGATTTTGTCTACCCAGCCGGCTCCTCTTCCGTCGTCCACATGTGTTGTGGATTTATATTTTCTGGACCACTCCGATAATCGAGTTCATTTTCAAGGTTTATCTGTGCGGCAACTGGTGGGATATTTACAGTTTTCACTCGCTACTAATTTCCCTGCTCCATTCTACTGGGGATATTGTTCCTCCTGGAGACTGGAAACGCATTCGTAAAACGCTTATTCTTCTTTTGTGGGTTTTTTTTGTTTGTGATGTGGATTATTTACTCTGGTTGCGGGCGATTACCACAAATGTCAAGCTGATACATATGGACAGACATCCCACAGGGTTGTGCACTTTCTGTTCCCAGGCGCCAGAAACCATAGACCATCTGTTTTTCCAATGTCCTTTTGTACAGCCCCTGTGGTCATATGTATATAAATTATTGGCATTTTATTTTGGATGTCCCATATCAAACTGGGTATGGAGGAGATGCCTCTTAGTGGGATCTCATCCTTCGTTACCCAGGAGATGCTGGAACATATTCCGTTTAATTACAAGTTTGGCACGTCAGGTTATATGTTCTGCTCGTTCAGTTTCTTTGGCACGAAATCGCGTCATTCATTTAATTTCCATGTTTAAAGTGCGTGTACGGAGACATATATATCTTCATTATCATAGATCTTTGTTACATAACTCATTAAATGTTTTTTATTCTGTGTATTCTTATGTTGGTAGCTTGGTAACCCAAGGTGCCCAAGGTTATTTCTTGTGTACGTTGTTAAGATAAGTTGTTATTTCATTATATTTTTGTTACCAATGGAAGATCCATTGATTTCTTGTTTGTTAATGTTCATTATAATGTTAGTTGGATTACCTGCTGTTCCAATTACCTCTTTTATTTCTTTTTCCTTAATTTTATTAACTTTGTGGTAATTTTCAGCATGGTAATCTATAGAGCTATTGTTACATGCTAATTCATTAACTTGTGTTTTATTTGTTGTATTTCTGTGTATACCCCCTCGTTGAGGTGGGATAAATAAAGAAAAAAAAAAAAAAAAAGCCGGTTCTCGTCCGATCACCGAAGCTAAGCAACGGCGGGCCCGGTTAGTACTTGGGAGGGTGACCACCTGGGAATACCGGGTGATGATGACTTTTTTTTTTTTTTTTTCACGTTGAAATTTGTAGGTCTCGCAAAGAGCTGATCGATACCTCTCACTTTTTTCACAATTTCTGATTTAAGAGATAAAAAATCCTTCCCGAAAGAGAGAAAGAAATTGGTTGGCTCAATTGAAGTGCCTTAATACTAAGTGTTTATAATGGTAAACTGTTGGGAAAACATTTTGTTATAGGAACTAATCAACTTTTCCATCAACAAGTCAGTTGATAAAACACGCTTCGAAAACGAAGTTCAAACATTCATTTCCTGCGATCGTTCAAGAAAAGTAGCAGCTCTCTAAGCAGGTGGCGTGAGCCGCGTTCCATTTCACTTTAAACCAAACTCCTCCAATCAGACGTATATTGGAGAGAAAAGAAATAAACTATCTTCGCGGGTCGATCTTCGGAATGCACAAAGGGTGCGAAGTCTACAAAACAGAAACTTCGTTAACGAGTAGATCCAGCCCACATCAATCTAAGGCAGTCTTATACAGATGGAATTTAAAACGTTTCCCTATTTCACAAAATTGTCTCGCTCGTGCACGTTTTGCCTGAGAAAAAGCAATTGTCGAGGGATCTGTCTGCTACACAGAAAAGGCGATGCGACAAATATTTCGAGTTTCCTTACATAACGTTCGTTCGCTACGTTTTGTAAAATTACTTTGTCTAGAAATATAACCCAGCAGAGAGAGACTTCACTCGGAGACACCGACGATTGAACACCTTATTTATAAATCAAATATCTATTTTATATGTATGTACATTTGAAAATTAACTTTCCAATAACGACAAGAGTCTTTGCTATTGGAGTATAAAACAAAATAGGTGAGTAGAAACAACAAGAAAAAAAAGAGTTACAAAACAGTAAAAGCAAAATTGTAAACATAGCAGTGCAAGCAAAACGCGAAGGAAACGTCTTCAGATAAGTAGGAACTCGGTACGTGGCACGCTTCCGACTCGCGAACGGTAGTAGCCGAGTGTGACAGGTGCTGTTCCTTTATTCATTCTGTTTCTATAACGTCAGAGAATTATTCCCAGTTTTTGCAACGTACTTTCATTAATATCCATACACTTCTTTAGCGAGAGACAAAAGAGCGACTTCTGAGGCACTCCCACTAGACGGTAACCAGCGTTTAATACTATTTTGTTGTAGGGGGAGAAGGAGGCGAGTACACACGACTTCTCCCGATGGAAACCAAAATACACGTTAATAAACACAGGTAAATTAATGTGTATAGCCAAATGACGAATAAAAGAAGGTGAATATTAAATAATTCTAATCCCGATGCAAGCTCGTGTTAAAATCTAAATTCTGCACACACATCTGTAAGTGATGGGATGTGGGCCTGTGTAACGAGAGTAAAATACCAGATTTTGCGAAAGTAGGTCCGAAAGAAATATAAAGAAGACATAAACACCAACATGTGACTAAAAGACGTTTGAGAAAAGTTCTCAGAGGCTAAATTGATCAATTTAAGTGTTCCATGTGAATGACACACACGCCTGTGAGCGACAGTTTCCATACCCCCCGAAATGACACTCGTGTAGTTCCGGGGATGTGTAACGCAAACCAGAGTTATCAGGCTCCACTTTCCAGCGTCCTCCAGTAAAAGTGAATTCCTAAAGCATCTCTTATATTTCACAACTAGGAAATTTTGGGCTGCGACAACGATTTTCTTTAGAGTAACACTTAAAACACCAAATAAGAAAGAGAATTAAACTGTCATCGTTCATACCACGTTGAAAGCGCCGGTTCTCGTCAACGAGTACAGACGTGTTTTTCGAGCTCCTCATTGCCTTAGTGTAAATTTAACAGCTAAGCCTAGTGAGCGTGTAGTTCTTTTTTTTTTGCTAGATTTTTATTTTTCCAAGTTGTTTGACGATGTCTTCATCAACCAAGAAGGTCATGGAAGTTATGCGTCGTACAGTTTTGTGTGAAACGACAACTTCAAGCCATGGGGACGTTATCCATTCTGTTATTTCTACGTTTGGTGCTGCTTCGGTCACTGCCGTAGTTCCTCGCCCGGGTGGATATGAGGTAACTTTTGTTCTTCCCGACGATGTGGACCTGGCTATAGATGCTGGTCTAACTGTAAATGGTGTGCACTGTTCGGCTAATGGTGTCACTAAACGTACTATTACTGTGTCATTCATGGACGTACCCGAATATATCGACGATGATGTTATACTAAATAAACTTAAAGATTATGATTGTGAGGTGAAAAGCCCTATTGTGTGGAAGAGGGACCAGGGCATATACTTAGGTATACGCCATGTTCGTGTGTGTTTTAGTGAGAAGTGTATCTCATTGCCGTACGTAGTAAAGTTTTGATCCTTTGGGCAAGGCGGTAATGGTAAAGTGAAGCATGATCGCCAGTCAAAAGTATGTAATTTATGTTTGGGGCGGATCATCTATATCGAGATTGCCCCAGTTTATATGCCGACATTGTCATATGCAGGGACACGTCCGTCAACGTTGTCCCAAGCTTGTTGTTCCTCGAACTTCCCCTAGTGACGACGCTGAAGTGGCCTCGCCTACTACTTCTCGTGACGCCGCTGAAGTAGTCACGGCTGCTCCCTCTCGTGCAGTGCCTCATGATGTTGACACCATTTCTCTTTGTCCACGCGTTGATTCGGAGGTTCCCCTTTCAAAGAAGGCTGCAGCTACCCATCGGGTGGTGGACGATGTTTCTGCCCGACGATCGACGGTTTCTGGTGGGGCCAGGGAACGGGCAAGTAGTCACCCCCTGCTGCAAGTCGCAATTTTGATCGTCACTTCCCGCCACTTCCGGTTAGTGGTGTGAGTACCGCCGGCGATGTGGAGGTGCCTCTTCCTCGTCGTTGGAGGTATGCTAGTGTGGTGGCAATGTCTTCTGGTGACACTTCTAAGAAGGGCAGTGGACGAAAACGGGTGTCGGACGTGCCAATACTACGGATATCTCGGGCGAAGGCGAAGGCGGTGTCGCAGCCTTAAATGTGTTTTTTGTGACAGTTTGTTTGTTTCAGTTCGTGTAAGACTGTCATTTATTGTTATTTGAACTTTGTGCATGTTTGCTTAGATCTTTACATTTATTCTTGTTATTTTTGTGTTTGTGACAGTTTCCTTTCAATTCTTGTACCTTTACTTTCTCTTTAGCATGGTACATTTACTAAGGGTGGGAGTTTTGAATTGTAATGGGTTGCGTAATGTTAGTAAGCTGGCTTATTACCTGGATTACTTTGTTACTAATTTTGATGTTGTTTGTTTACAGGAAACGTTTTTCACTGATGATTTTCCTGATGTCGTTCTGAAATTTTGGCCAGGTGTAGTTTTTTTTAATAATTCTATTTCTGGCCGACAAGGGGTTGCTATCTTGGTACAGCAGTTTTTGTGTGATAATGTTACATTCGTTTCTTCTGATGGGGTGGGTAGGGTTCTGACAGTCAAATTCAGTTTCGAGTCTTTGTCTTATCTGTTATCATCTGTGTACGCTCCTCGCGATATCTCCGAGCGACGGGAATTTTCCAAAACTTGGAGTATTGTTTGGATGGTTGCACGGGATTGCTTGTTGTGGGAGATTTTAATTGTGTGGTGGATGTGGCACGCGATCGATTTCCGGTCCGTTTCTACCGAGACGCCAGCCGTTCGGCTTTGTCCAGTTTCTTAATAGGTTTGATTTGCTTGATGCGCATTCACTCATATCGCCGACTACACCTGGTTTCACATGGAAGCGTTTTGTTAATGGTGAGATGATGTCGTCACGTATTGACAGGGTTTTGCTTTCTTCTACCTTGCAGGGGACTGTCCAACGTTTCCGTACGTTGTGGTTTCCTGCTACAGATCACGCTTTATTGGGCTTCGACCTTACTCTGCGACCAATTGTGAAAGGTCCTAATTTTTGGCACTTCAATAACCAGTTATTGAGGGATGCCGAATATGTGAAAGCCATTAAGCTGTTGATCGCCAGAAGTCGTAGTTGGTCAGTTTATGGGACTGATAAAATTAAATGGTATGAACAATTGAAATGCGCGTTCCGTTTACTTACCGAGCGTTATTCGATTCTTCGTGCGCGGGCATCCCGTTCTCGCAAATGTCAGCTTGAGTCGTCCATCAATCGTGAGCTTCGAAAACTGACCCGTTTCCCTGGTAGATCTAAGGTCAAATTGTATGAACTTGAAGATGCATTGGAGACTTTGGATCACGATACCATAGAGGGGGCGAGGATTCGATCTCATATTCGTTGGTTTGAGGAGGGTGAGAGATCTACGTCTTACTTTCTTCGTATGGAAAAGGTCCGTCAAAGCAGAATTGAGTTTAGATCCATGCTCACTGATAGGGGTGTGGAGGTGTCCGGTGTGGAAGATATCGCTGCTGTTTTACATCAGTATTATTCCGCACTGTACTCTAAGGATATCGTTCTGCAGGCAGACATAGATTTAGTTCTCTCATTTGTTGATCGAACTCTTTCCAGTGAACAAGCTAATATTTGTGATGCTCCATTCACGGTTCCGGAAGTTATCGCTGCTTTAGACAGTTTACCGCTGGGCAAATCTCCTGGTTTGGATGGTTTTACCTCCGAATTTTTCAAATATTTTCTACCTCTTTTTGTTGACGACTTTTTATCTGTCTTGTCTCAACTGTTTCCTCTCCACAGTTGCTCCGTACAATGTGTTCTGGGGTAATTGTTCCTATCCCGAAAGGGGATCGACGGTTGGCGGCTAACAGCCGGCCTTTGACATTGCTTTGTACTGACTATAAGCTTTTGGCCAAAGTGCTGGCTCGTCGCCTTTCGTCTGTGATCTCCAGCTTAGTTTCAGATGACCAATCCGGGTGTATACCTGGACGGGACGTTGCTGATACTCCATTAACACTCGTTTTGCTATTGCAGTCTTTAGCACGTACCGGCCAGGGTGGAATCTTTTTGAAGCTCGATCAGATGCAAGCCTTTGATCGGGTTGCCTATGACTATCTATTTCAACTTCTTCTGCGTATGGGTTTTGGTTCTACTTTTGTTCATTGGGTTCGTCTTTGCTATACTTCTATTTCTAGTTGTGTTAAAGTTTAATGGATTTCTCACTAATGATTTTGCTATTACTCGGGGTATTCGTCAAGGATGCCCCATGTCTGCTCTACTTTACGTTCTCAGTGTCGAACCGTTACGAAATATGTTAGTCCATAATGTACATATTACTGGTATTGGTGGTGATGTGCTACTCACCACGCCTTCACTTACTTATCAGCATGCTGATGATACCACCTTAACCTTACGAGACGCCGAATCTTTGCCGCATGTGTTGGATGTCTGCCAAACTTTTGGCAAAGCTACTGGTGGGAAGATCAACTGGACCAAGAGTCAGGGTTTGTGGGTTGGGTGTTTGGCCTCTTCTGCAGACTTCGTCCTTGGTGAGTTGAGAATTTCCCAGGATCCTATTCGGATTTTGGGAATAGTTTTCCACTCTAATTTCGATGTCATGCTGCAAGATACGTGGCAGGGGTGTATTGCGCAGGGTATCTCGTGTCTTGGTGTCGTGGCGATTTCGTTCTTTGTCGCTAAAGGGTAAATCTCTTGTGGTGAACTCCTTGGTGGCATCGGTGTTATGGTACCCGTTGAATATACTCCCGTTGCCAAGACAGTTTGAGGCTAGATTTCGCAAATGTATACTGGATTTTATTTGGCGGGGAGGTATACATAAAGTAGCATACGGTATTCTGATTCGGAGTTATGATTGTGGAGGTATCAACTTGGTTGATGTTAACACTCGTAAACTCGCATTCCGTTTGAAGTTGTTGCAGCGTTGTTTGGATGCTTCTTGTCCTTCCACCTTGCGACAACTTCTTTCTGGATTTTTTTCTTGTTATGGTAATCTCTCTTTAAGCTTTCGGATTCTTCAATGCCGTATTTTGCCACGTTTTGTGAAATCGTTACCTTTCTATATTCAGGAAATGTTTCATGCCTGGAAGGTTCTTCTTGGGGATAAAGGGATTGTCCCAGCTCCTCTTTCCCCCCCCAAATTTTTGATGAACCTTTGTTTTTCAATCCGGCTATTGTTGATGTTCGCCACCGAACATTTCATTTTCCTGAATTTATTAACGTAGGTTTGGTTCAGGTCCGTCATTTAACGTACGAAGTGCTCCCTGCTTTTCTTCCGGTGGGGGCAGTGATTGAAATGTGTACGGACGCTGACCCGTTGGCCAATGCCCGCACAATTTTTTCACATTTTCATATGCTCAAGGAGGCGTTGCCTGTGGAGTGGTTGCCGATTTTGTCTACCCAGCCGGCTCCTCTTCCGTCGTCCACATGTGTTGTGGATTTATATTTTCTGGACCACTCCGATAATCGAGTTCATTTTCAAGGTTTATCTGTGCGGCAACTGGTGGGATATTTACAGTTTTCACTCGCTACTAATTTCCCTGCTCCATTCTACTGGGGGGATATTGTTCCTCCTGGAGACTGGAAACGCATTCGTAAAAACGCTTATTCTTCTTTTGTGGGTTTTTTTGTTTGTGATGTGGATTATTTACTCTGGTTGCGGGCGATTACCACAAATGTCAAGCTGATACATATGGACAGACATCCCACAGGGTTGTGCACTTTCTGTTCCCAGGCGCCAGAAACCATAGACCATCTGTTTTTTCCAATGTCCTTTTGTACAGCCCCTGTGGTCATATGTATATAAATTATTGGCATTTTATTTTGGATGTCCCATATCAAACTGGGTATGGAGGAGATGCCTCTTAGTGGGATCTCATCCTTCGTTACCAGGAGATGCTGGAACATATTCCGTTTAATTACAAGTTTGGCACGTCAGGTTATATGTTCTGCTCGTTCAGTTTCTTTGGCACGAAATCGCGTCATTCATTTAATTTCCATGTTTAAAGTGCGTGTACGGAGACATATATATCTTCATTATCATAGATCTTTGTTACATAACTCATTAAATGTTTTTTTTATTCTGTGTATTCTTATGTTGGTAGCTTGGTAACCCAAGGTGCCCAAGGTTATTTCTTGTGTACGTTGTTAAGATAAGTTGTTATTTCATTATATTTTTTGTTACCAATGGAAGATCCATTGATTTCTTGTTTGTTAATGTTCATTATAATGTTAGTTGGATTACCTGCTGTTCCAATTACCTCTTTTATTTCTTTTCCTTAATTTTATTAACTTTGTGGTAATTTTCAGCATGGTAATCTATAGAGCTATTGTTACATGCTAATTCATTAACTTGTGTTTTATTTGTTGTATTTCTGTGTATACCCCTCGTTGAGGTGGGATAAATAAAGAAAAAAAAAAAAAGCCGGTTCTCGTCCGATCACCGAAGCTAAGCAACGGCGGGCCCGGTTAGTACTTGGGAGGGTGACCACCTGGGAATACCGGGTGATGATGACTTTTTTTTTTTTTCACGTTGAAATTTGTAGGTCTCGCAAAGAGCTGATCGATACCTCTCACTTTTTCACAATTTCTGATTTAAGAGATAAAAATCCTTCCCGAAAGAGAGAAAGAAATTGGTTGGCTCAATTGAAGTGCCTTAATACTAAGTGTTTATAATGGTAAACTGTTGGGAAAACATTTTGTTATAGGAACTAATCAACTTTTCCATCAACAAGTCAGTTGATAAAACACGCTTCGAAAACGAAGTTCAAACATTCATTTCCTGCGATCGTTCAAGAAAAGTAGCAGCTCTCTAAGCAGGTGGCGTGAGCCGCGTTCCATTTCACTTTAAACCAAACTCCTCAATCAGACGTATATTGGAGAGAAAAGAAATAAACTATCTTCGCGGGTCGATCTTCGAATGCACAAAGGGTGCGAAGTCTACAAAACAGAAACTTCGTTAACGAGTAGATCCAGCCCACATCAATCTAAGGCAGTCTTATACAGATGGAATTTAAAACGTTTCCCTATTTCACAAAATTGTCTCGCTCGTGCACGTTTTGCCTGAGAAAAAGCAATTGTCGAGGGATCTGTCTGCTACACAGAAAAGGCGATGCGACAAATATTTCGAGTTTCCTTACATAACGTTCGTTCGCTACGTTTTGTAAAATTACTTTGTCTAGAAATATAACCCAGCAGAGAGAGACTTCACTCGGAGACACCGACGATTGAACACCTTATTTATAAATCAAATATCTATTTTATATGTATGTACATTTGAAAATTAACTTTCCAATAACGACAAGAGTCTTTGCTATTGGAGTATAAAACAAAATAGGTGAGTAGAAACAACAAGAAAAAAAGAGTTACAAAACAGTAAAAGCAAAATTGTCAAACATAGCAGTGCAAGCAAAACGCGAAGGAAACGTCTTCAGATAAGTAGGAACTCGGTACGTGGCACGCTTCCGACTCGCGAACGGTAGTAGCCGAGTGTGACAGGTGCTGTTCCTTTATTCATTCTGTTTCTATAACGTCAGAGAATTATTCCCAGTTTTGCAACGTACTTTCATTAATATCCATACACTTCTTTAGCGAGAGACAAAAGAGCGACTTCTGAGGCACTCCACTAGACGGTAACCAGCGTTTAATACTATTTTGTTGTAGGGGGAGAAGGAGGCGAGTACACACGACTTCTCCCGATGGAAACCAAAATACACGTTAATAAACACAGGTAAATTAATGTGTATAGCCAAATGACGAATGAAAGAAGGTGAATATTAAATAATTCTAATCCCGATGCAAGCTCGTGTTAAAATCTAAATTCTGCACACACATCTGTAAGTGATGGGATGTGGGCCTGTGTAACGAGAGTAAAATACCAGATTTTGCGAAAGTAGGTCCGAAAGAAATATAAAGAAGACATAAACACCAACATGTGACTAAAAGACGTTTGAGAAAAGTTCTCAGAGGCTAAATTGATCAATTTAAGTGTTCCATGTGAATGACACACACGCCTGTGAGCGACAGTTTCCATACCCCCGAAATGACACTCGTGTAGTTCCGGGGATGTGTAACGCAAACCAGAGTTATCAGGCTCCACTTTCCAGCGTCCTCCAGTAAAAGTGAATTCCTAAAGCATCTCTTATATTTCACAACTAGGAAATTTTGGGCTGCGACAACGATTTTCTTTTAGAGTAACACTTAAAACACCAAATAAGAAAAAGAATTAAACTGTCATCGTTCATACCACGTTGAAAGCGCCGGTTCTCGTCCGATCACCGAAGCTAAGCAACGGCGGGCCCGGTTAGTACTTGGGAGGGTGACCACCTGGGAATACCGGGTGATGATGACTTTTTTTTTTTTTTTTTTTCACTTTGAAATTTGTAGGTCTCGCAAAGAGCTGATCGATACCTCTCACTTTTTTCACAATTTCTGATTTAAGAGATAAAAAATCCTTCCCGAAAGAGAGAAAGAAATTGGTTGGCTCAATTGAAGTGCCTTAATACTAAGTGTTTATAATGGTAAACTGTTGGGAAAACATTTTGTTATAGGAACTAATCAACTTTTCCATCAACAAGTCAGTTGATAAAACACGCTTCGAAAACGAAGTTCAAACATTCATTTCCTGCGATCGTTCAAGAAAAGTAGCAGCTCTCTAAGCAGGTGGCGTGAGCCGCGTTCCATTTCACTTTAAACCAAACTCCTCCAATCAGACGTATATTGGAGAGAAAGAAATAAACTATCTTCGCGGGTCGATCTTCGGAATGCACAAAGGGTGCGAAGTCTACAAAACAGAAACTTCGTTAACGAGTAGATCCAGCCCACATCAATCTAAGGCAGTCTTATACAGATGGAATTTAAAACGTTTCCCTATTTCACAAAATTGTCTCGCTCGTGCACGTTTTGCCTGGGAAAAAGCAATTGTCGAGGGATCTGTCTGCTACACAGAAAAGGCGATGCGACAAATATTTCGAGTTTCCTTACATAACGTTCGTTCGCTACGTTTTGTAAAATTACTTTGTCTAGAAATATAA
Source organism: Tachypleus tridentatus (assembly GCF_004210375.1). NCBI lineage: Eukaryota > Metazoa > Arthropoda > Merostomata > Xiphosura > Limulidae > Tachypleus > Tachypleus tridentatus. The sequence goes on along the minus strand of NC_134833.1, from coordinate 25,032,980 downwards.
CCCAGCAGAGAGAGACTTCACTCGGAGACACCGACGATTGAACACCTTATTTATAAATCAAATATCTATTTTATATGTATGTACATTTGAAAATTAACTTTCCAATAACGACAAGAGTCTTTGCTATTGGAGTATAAAACAAAATAGGTGAGTAGAAACAACAAGAAAAAAAAAGAGTTACAAAACAGTAAAAGCAAAATTGTAAACATAGCAGTGCAAGCAAAACGCGAAGGAAACGTCTTCAGATAAGTAGGAACTCGGTACGTGGCACGCTTCCGACTCGCGAACGGTAGTAGCCGAGTGTGACAGGTGCTGTTCCTTTATTCATTCTGTTTCTATAACGTCAGAGAATTATTCCCAGTTTTTGCAACGTACTTTCATTAATATCCATACACTTCTTTAGCGAGAGACAAAAGAGCGACTTCTGAGGCACTCCCACTAGACGGTAACCAGCGTTTAATACTATTTTGTTGTAGGGGGAGAAGGAGGCGAGTACACACGACTTCTCCCGATGGAAACCAAAATACACGTTAATAAACACAGGTAAATTAATGTGTATAGCCAAATGACGAATGAAAGAAGGTGAATATTAAATAATTCTAATCCCGATGCAAGCTCGTGTTAAAATCTAAATTCTGCACACACATCTGTAAGTGATGGGATGTGGGCCTGTGTAACGAGAGTAAAATACCAGATTTTGCGAAAGTAGGTCCGAAAGAAATATAAAGAAGACATAAACACCAACATGTGACTAAAGACGTTTGAGAAAAGTTCTCAGAGGCTAAATTGATCAATTTAAGTGTTCCATGTGAATGACACACACGCCTGTGAGCGACAGTTTCCATACCCCCGAAATGACACTCGTGTAGTTCCGGGGATGTGTAACGCAAACCAGAGTTATCAGGCTCCACTTTCCAGCGTCCTCCAGTAAAAGTGAATTCCTAAAGCATCTCTTATATTTCACAACTAGGAAATTTTGGGCTGCGACAACGATTTTCTTTTAGAGTAACACTTAAAACACCAAATAAGAAAGAAAATTAAACTGTCATCGTTCATACCACGTTGAAAGCGCCGGTTCTCGTCCGATCACCGAAGCTAAGCAACGGCGGGCCCGTTAGTACTTGGGAGGGTGACCACCTGGGAATACCGGGTGATGATGACTTTTTTTTTTTTTTTCACTTTGAAATTTGTAGGTCTCGCAAAGAGCTGATCGATACCTCTCACTTTTTTCACAATTTCTGATTTAAGAGATAAAAATCCTTCCGAAGAGAGAAAGAAATTGGTTGGCTCAATTGAAGTGCCTTAATACTAAGTGTTTATAATGGTAAACTGTTGGGAAAACATTTTGTTATAGGAACTAATCAACTTTTCCATCAACAAGTCAGTTGATAAAACACGCTTCGAAAACGAAGTTCAAACATTCATTTCCTGCGATCGTTCAAGAAAAGTAGCAGCTCTCTAAGCAGGTGGCGTGAGCCGCGTTCCATTTCACTTTAAACCAAACTCCTCCAATCAGACGTATATTGGAGAGAAAAGAAATAAACTATCTTCTCCCTGCCTACGTGGACCTAGCTGTCGATGCTGGTCTTGTTGTAAATGGTGTACATTGTTTGGCTAATGGTGTAACTAAACGCACTATTACTGTTTCTTTTATGGAAGTACCAGAATATATAGCCGATGATGTTTTTCTAAATAAACTTAAGGATTTTGCTTGTGAAGTAAGGAGCCCTATAGTGTGGAAGAGAGACCAGGGCATATATTTAGGTATACGCCATGTTCGTGTGTCTTTTAGTGAAAAGTGTATCTCTTTGCCGTACGTTGTGAAAGTTTTTGATCCTTTGGGCAAGGCGGTTATGTTAAAGGTGAAGCATTATCGCCAGTCAAAAGTGTGTAATTTATGTTTGGGGGCGGATCATTTATATCGCGATTGTCCCCAGTTTATTTGCCGACATTGTCATGTGCAAGGACATGTTCGACAACGTTGTCCCAAGCTTGTTGTTCCTCGGCCTTCTTCTTGTGACGACGCTGACGTGGCCACTGTTGTTGCTTCTCGTGCAGTGCCTGAAGACGCTGAAAGACTGTCTGTTCGTCAACGCGCTGATTCGGAGGTTTCCCTTTCAATGGAGACTACAGCTACCCCTTGGGTGGATGTATCTTCCAGTCGACTGACGGTTTCTGGTGGGGCCAGGGAACGGGCTAGTAGTTATCCCCCTGCTGGAATCCGTGCTTGGAGCTGGTACTTTTCTTGACGATCGCAGGAAATGATGGTTTGAATTCCGTTTTGTTCGCTAAAGCCTCTGGTCAAGAATACGTTTCGGAAGCGTGTTTAATTAACTGACTTGATGACTTTCGTTCGTTACTTGCATGGATTTTTCCTCTATAACTGATGGAAAAGTAGATTAGTTCCCACGACAAAAATGTTTTCCCAAGAGTTTACCATTATCGACACATCATATTAAAGCACTTCACTTGAGCCCACCACGTTCTTTCGAGAAGGATTTTTTTTATCTCTTCTATCAGAACTTGTGAAAAAGTGAGAAGTATCGATCAGCTCTTTGCGAGACGTACCAATTTGAACGTGAAAAAAAAGTCGTCATCACCTGATATTCACAGATGGTCATTTTCTCAAATACTAACCGGGCCCGACGTTGCTCTTTATTTATTATTAAAAACAAAGAAACAAACTACATGCATTATAGAAAATTATAACAAAATTACAATAACAATCTTGTTGACAATTACAGTTATACATGGAGTTTACTAGAATTATCCAACAGGTTATATACATGGAAAAAAAAACAAAAAAACTAAACCATCAGAACAACAGCTGAGGAAAGTAACACATCTTTTCCACACAGGACAAATTACACGACACGTATTAAACAAATGTTCAACATCTTCATGTAAGAAACAGGAATGACGCGACGGAGATTCAATATGATGCCGAAACAAAAACGACTGAGTGGGCAGGACTTGGTGTCATAATTTCCAATTAAGATAAAAAAAAAACTCGAGGATGATACGAAATATGTGTCACATACTTCCATTGCCAAGTTAACCTCAAACCTGGATACAACATAATATTATAGGTGTCTCAGATACCGTTAAAGTTTGTTAAAATGACTTTAACCGTTGCTTACGACCAGTCAAATTCACAAAACTGAGAACAGCATTCCCTGTAAAGCCTCAACAGTGAATTGTAAAAATGCAGTAAATGAAAAGTGAATTGTAAAAATGCAGTAAATGAAAAGATGAACGTGGTGAAGCATTAGAGAGAAATTCAGATCGTAAGTGATGTAAATGAAAACCAAACCAAAATCGCGCAAAATATTTCCATTGAGCATGCCTGGGACTAAGAAGATCCACAACATGAAATAAAATAAAAGCCTGTAATTTCAGTTTCATATCACACACTCTCGATCCACCATTAGTGACAAATAAATATAAAATATCCCGACGAATAAACGAGTTCTTACTCTTCCAGAAAAACTTCGAAAGATTACTAAGTAATACAGCCAAATGTGATCGTTCAATCGGAAATATACCCCCATTAAACCACAGTTTAAAACAATGAAATACATTAAAATATAACGCTCTCTCTCGCAATGAAAAGTGACAATAAAATGAATCATTTAGATTTGTGTGAAAAGAAGAAAGGAGACGCTCCCAGTTAGCACGACCAGAGATTCCACCAAACAGAACTCCAAACATCTGGATATTATCTCAAGACCACTGAATAGGATACAAGTCAACGATGCTCGACACCCACGGCCCCAACAACAAACCAAGTGCTTTTTCACGCTTAACTTTTGCCCCTGAAAAAAAAACAAAATAAATCAAGTAACGAAAACATATGATGTACACTGTCTCGAGATCGACAAATAAACGATACATTATCAGCAAATGCAACATACTCAACAAACTCAACAGTAACAGGAAGACCACAACGTCCAAAATAAAGTGTCATCTTACGCAAAAGTGGTTCCAAACACAAAACATACAAGACCACGGATAGACTACAACCTTGATGGAACGATCTATGAATGGGAAATAAATCCCTGAAAAAAACCATTAACCAACACACCTTTCAGCAGATAGATATAATCTACGAATGTAATCAACAAACACAGGGAGAAACCGAAAAGCCGACAGAACACGGAACAGATAATCGTGTGATATGCGGTCAAATTCATATTCCTGACAACAGACACAACAGCGCAGTCAGCGTTTCGTTCTCGAACATAATAACATCGCGAATGAGATGTAGTAGATCACAAAAACGACGACCGGAAACGGCACAAGCTTGATCAAGACTAATGACGTCAGCCAAGACGGGTCGTAACGAAGTGTTAAAACTTTGGTTAAGATTTTATAGTCAACATTCAAAAGAGTAATAAGCGCCAATTTTGAATTAAACTGCAATCACGATTTGTTTGGGGAATATGCGAAATAACACCTCGAGCAAAATTAGGTGAAAACCATCACTGAAGTCATCATTTATTAGCTGAATACATTTAGCACCAAATAAGTGAAAATAACGAATATAAAATTATTTAGGTAAGCCATACAAACCTGCGATTTCCCACCTTCCATCGATTTTAAAGCAATGTGGCATTCGTCATACGTTATAGTTGCAGCCAATCTATCATTGTGTGTGAAAGAAAGTTGAGGCAAGTTATTTAAAAAAATAGGAAACCAAGGAAGAATCACAATTGTAACGAGCAAATAAATGAGTGAAGTAAGATTCTACAACAGGTCAAATATTCGACGTACCAGTTATTTTTCCGCTGTCTGTTGTCAGAGAAGTTAAGCATTTTCGCCCACCATTGCGACATTCCCGACAAATGAAATAATTTGTGACCGTTTCTCAATCCGACAATAAATTTGCCTTAGAACAAATAATGGCACCTCCCAAACGAGCCTGTAATAGATCGTTTAAAGCACTACGTAAAACACGTTTAATACGTTTCTCATCGCTAGTTAAGAGAGGATTCAAATTAGCAGTTTATATTTTGTGTTGTAGCTCTTTAATATGAGATAGACGTTCTCGACAAATTGCTTTTGAAATACGAATTGCCAGAGCTTGACAGCTGTTTTGAAGTTACACCACCAACGAAAATCAGGATGAGCTGAAGCAAATACAGACCAGAGATTAAGAAGAGCATTAGTAAAGGAATCATGCAACATGATTTATTTAGACGTATAACATAAAATAACCAGGTCCAAAAGAAATCGTTGAAATATTATAAAGGCAAAGTTCCACAAAACCATGATCAGAAAATGTACAAGAAAGAATACGACAAAATACTGAGCCTTGAAGAAGTTGAATTGAAACTAAAAAGCGGTGAATACGAGTTGAAATAGATCTATTCGTCCAAGTAAATTCCTTTAAATTGGGATGTAACCTCTATCAAATATCACACAATGAATAGGTACACATAATATTCTTTAAATCTTCATATGAGACCATACTGCTTAAAAAATTCCATTCACATTTGACTAAAAGTGGGTCAGAAATACAATTAAAATCACCGCAACCAATAAGGGGGCGACTAGATATTTAATACTGATGCAGATTCCGGAAAACAAATTTTCGATCAGTCCCACCCATCAGGGCATATATACAAACAATACGTATAAAGGTACGCCAAAACCCATCAAGCCAACGTACACGACCTTCAAAATCACAGCCATTATGAATAACACGAGCGTTACATCGATTATGTATAAATATGCCAACACCACAAATATTACTTTGAAACAATTATTTCAAAGTTAGAAATTGTCCCATACAGGCGTGTGTGTCATCGACGTGGAACACTTAATTGATCAATAAGGTCTCTGAGATCCGTCTGAAACGTCTTTTAGTCACATGTTAGGATTTTTCCTTCTTTTTTTTCTTTCACTTACACAAAATATGGTGGTTTCCTCTCGTTACAGGCCTATTTTCCATCACTTACAGATGTGTTTTCTGAATTTAGTTTTTTACATGAGCTCAGGAGTATAATTATTTATTAAATTTAATTTTCACCTTGTTTTATTGGTCATTTGGCTATACACATTAATTAACCTGCTCACCTCCTTCCTTTCAACAAAATAGTATTAAACGCTTGTTACCCTCTAGTAATAGCGCCTCAGAAGTCGCTGTTTTCTCTCTCGCTAAAGAAGTGTATGGATATTGATCGAAGTACATTGAAAAAATTGGGGATCATTCACTGACGTTATTGAAACAGAATGAGTAAAGGAACAGGGTGTGTGTTTCAAACTGCAACAGTTACTACCGCAGCACCTGTCACACTCGGTTACTACCCTTTGTGAGTCAGAAGCGTGCCGCGAACCAATTTGCTACTTGTGCTCAGGACGTTTGCTTCGAGGTTTGATTTCACTGCAAAACTTTCAAATTTGCTTTTACTGTTTTGTAACATTTTTTTGTTTTTCTACTTGCCTTTCCGTTCGATATCGCAATATCAAACACTCTTGTTATTGTTGGAAAATTTAATTCTCTATAGTAGTTACACACACACACACACACACACACATATATATTTGCTTCTAAATAAGGTGTGCAATCGTCGGTGTCACCTTGTTTCTGTTGTGTGGATCCCGCACCCTACATGCATTACGAAAGTCAGAGAACAACCCGTGGAGATTTTTATTTTTGTCTTTCAAATAAACTTTGAATGGTGGGTTTGGTTAAAAGTGTAAGGAAACGCCGCTCGCTACACCTGCTTGGAGCGGCTACTTTTTTAGTGTTCGCATAAAATGGTAGATTGGGTATCGTCCCTTCCCTCTTCCTTAAGCTTCTGATCTATAATATGTTTGGGAAGAGTGTTTAATTTACAACATACTTACTGCTTTTCGTTCGTTACCTGCATGAGGTTACTGTCGCTAGCTCTTAAACAATTAGTTCCTCTGATCGCGTGATAAAATGTCTTACCAAAGAGCTCGACTATAGACACATGCTACTAAGATACTTCACTTGAGCCCACAGCGTTTAGATTTTTGGATCACTTATATCAAAACCTGTGAAAGAGTGAGAGGTACTGAGTAGCTCTTTGCGAGACCTACCAATATGTATATGATAAAAGTAACACACAATGGAAAAGTAAAAAGGAAATGGTAGGAGAAACCTACGAGGTTCTCTAACTTTGGGATGTTCTTCAAACCCTTATCAACAATATCACTTCATGAGGAATTTAAAGTGAGATGGGTAGTAACCTCAGTGTTTGAGTTCAAGAGGAGTTCACTGTGTGTTGGGGTAGATGTTTATATCAAGATGTCCTCAGAACGTTGCTTCTTGACTGACTTTGGAGAGCCAGTAAGTTGGTTGGTTTCATGTTTTATGGCACAAAGCAACTAGGCTATCTGCATCAAGCCAGTAAGTTCTTCTAATCTCTTGTGAATTTTAGACTTTCGTCTGACAAGGAATGGAGTATGATAAAGTGAGGTACAGATACAGAATGGAGTAGAGACTGTTGTTCAGAATTTTCTATGTGTGATCACTTACCAATGAGCTATTTTTATTAGAATTTGGGGGGTCCATAATATAAAAAGCAATACTCGGTGCACCCTCATTCCACCCATCATGAAGTTCTACAAGGGGATGCACTACAATGCCAAACAAGTAAACTATATAAATACCAAGGCTTCATGAGCACTATACTCATACATCAGCATCAGACAGAATATCTACAACACCTGTTGAGAAAGCCTAACACTAGTACTCAGTTGATCCTAGCTCAACAAGACCAGCCAATAGATCCTGGAGGCCACTTTTTTTAAACAAGAATTCAGAGCCAATACACACACACACTTTAGATTCATCATTTCATTGCTAGATGAACCCCAGTAGGAACAAACAGCCTTCAGTAGAGAAGAATATTACTCAGCCATAACTGCCTGTGCATTCTCAGTATGTGCAACAACAGAAACCTGCACAAATAGTCCTCTACATCACATTCATAGGACTTAACTCATCCACACTATCATTTGCAACTCAGAAAATGGTCATTTAAATGCAGCTTTTCCCATTCATAGAGAAAATCAGCCACCAAAAATAGCAAGTATTACACTGGGGAACACTTTTTCAGTAACTTTGAGTTGCATTGGATATTTTAACTGATTCTGAAGGAGTTTTAGGCGCTGATTTCAAATCTGAAATTAGTTTTTCTCTACAAGCTCTAGTTTGTATGCAATTTGAGGTTAATGAAATTGTACAAATGTGAACTTATGTAAACCATGTATAAGCATTTTCATGTCCATATATATAGATAGCTTCTAATATTTTGATCATTCTATTTTTGTTTCAGATCAAACATGGCTTCCAAAAATAGATATCATTGCAGAAACAAGCCTGATGCCTTCTGCTACATATGTGGATGCTACACACTCAATCGTCAGAGGCGTAACATATCCTCGTTAGTCAAGCGTGCCTACAAGGCATATTTTGAAGTTCATCTTGGTGATCAAGACAAGCAATGGGCTCCTCATGTTGTGTGCCACAATTGTGAGGAAATGCTTGAGACTGGATCAAAGGAAAACGCAATGGTCTGCATTTTGGTGTTCCAATGATTTAGCGAACCCACCAACCATGTAACTGACTGTTATTTCTGCATGGTAAACACAACGGGTGTTGGGAAGAAAAACCGACAAAAGATTACGTTATCCAAACATTCCTTCAGCTATTCGCCTGCTCCGCACTCTGAAGAAGTTCCTGTTCCAGTTTTCAAAGGCTTGCCTTCATTGGACGATAAAGACATTGGACATGATACAAGCGAACAAGACAGTTGTGACAGTGAATTGTCAGAAAAGTGTACACAATCGAGAACTGTTCTTCAGACACTGAACCTTTCCCGTCCCAAGCCTCTTCCCCAGGCTGAACTGAATGATTTAGTGCGGGATTTAGGTCTTTCAAAGAAAGCAGCAGAGCTTTTGGCATCAAGATTACAAGGCAGAAATCTTGTTGATCACTCTGTTAAAGTATCATATTTCAGAAAGCGTGACCAGCTTTTAGTGACCTTCTTTTCAGAAGACAGACAGTTTGTTTACTGCCATGACATCCAAGGGCTTCTCAAAGAACTGGGTGTACCTTATTATAGACCTGCTGAATGGAGACTCTTTTAGACAGTTCAAAACGCAGTCTAAAGTGTGTTCTTTTACATAATGGGAATGTTTATGGACCTGTCGGTCACTCAGTGCATTTGCGGGAAGACTATGATGATAAGAGAATGGTCATGGACTTATTAAAATATAATGAGCACAATTGGATCATTTATGTAGACTTAAAGATGGTCAACTTTCTTCTTGGACAACAGAAAGGTTTCACCAAGTTTCCATGTTTCCTCTGTATGTGGGACAGCCGAGCACGAGACAGACATTGGGTCCAGAAGGACTGGCCTATTCATGACACCCTTGAAGCAGGCATGCCAAATATCATACAAGACCCAATTGTAAGCAGAGATAAGATCATCTTTCCTCCTCTTCACATCAAATTAGGTTTGATGAAGCAATTTGTCAAGGCACTGGAAACCGAAGGTGAATATTTCCAACACATCATCACAGCTTTACCAGGGTTATCATTTGAGAAGATCAAAGCAGGCGTGTTTGATGGCCCACAGATTCGAACCCTAATTCGTGATGATCAGTTTGTTGCTAAGATGACCGCTTTAGAAAAGGCAGCATGGTTATCCTTTGTGGCAGTCGTTCAGAACTACCTTGGAAACAGTAAGGCGGAGAACTACAGTGAACTTGTGAACAGAATACTCCTCACTTTTCATGATCTCGGGTGCAACATGAGCATCAAGCTTCATTTTCTGAACAGCCACCTTGATAAGTTCCCTGACAACCTGGGGGCTGTGAGAGACGAACAAGGAGAACGATTCCACCAAGACCTAAAGGTCATGGAAGAACACTACCAAGGGCTGGGACAAAAGTATGATGGCTGACTACTGCTGGAGCATTAAGCGAGATTGTCCAGATGAAGTGTACAAACATAAAGTTACAAACGCAAATTCCTACCTGAATAAAATACACAAACAAATTGATAAGCTATTCCTATAATTTCATATAATAACGAAAAATTAAAAAATAAATAAAAATGTCAAATTGCATAAAATCTGTAGCTTGCAGACAAAAACCGACTTCAGATTTGAAATCAACACACTCAAATTGACTATAGAAAGGTCTTTTTTTAAATGCAACAAAATGAGTGTTCCCCAGTGTTATCAACCAGATACAAAGCAGCCTGATTCACTCCAAGACAGAAACTGGTGCTTTCAACAGAGTATGAATGATGGTAATTAAAAAAATTGATTATCTTATCCTATAAGCAATTTTTATCAAACCAATCCATAGAACAAAAATTTCTCAATTTTAAAATAGATGACAGGCACTGTGTGTGTGTGTGTGTGTGTGTGTGTGCATGCATGCGTGTTTTCTCACTGATATTTAATCAACTCAAACACAAATTTATTTTGAAAATGGTTTTACTTAATTACCATAACCACAGAAAACACATTTCAGGTTGTTAATCAAAGGCAATGACAACAAGTAGATATGAACTACTTTCTTGTTCTACGAAGGTAAAACTTCCATGTCTGCAGGACAAAACTTTCTCAGCTTAACCCTGGACTTCATCTATAAAAAAAATACATAAATTAGTATTAACATCAATAGCTTTATATTATCAGAGGTTGAATACCTTATGTAGACAACAAGTAGTATTAAATATACTTTATAAAATCAAAAACATTATTTAAATTCTGCAAAAATTATTTAGCTGTGATTATCTTATCTCGTAGCTTTACTTTCAAACAACATGCACTTTTTGATGAAACTTTGATGTAATTCTTGTCCCAAAATTAAGAGTGGCCCATATGTTCAATGACTAGTTACTTCAAATGTACCTGAAATAATGTTTTTTTTAGAAAACATATATGAACATGAAATTTGGTTATTTCATTTGTAAAGAAACCTTGGGAGGGGAGGACAAAATATGTCACTGATACTTTGGTAAATCCATTTACTCAGATAGTGAGCACTCCGTAGTAGCAAAGGCAAGACATTGTGAAACCAGCTGTGCATTGAGGTGAAGGTAATAATTACAACAGAAATCACAAAGAAAAAATAAGCTATCATATAATTGCATTATTCTTTTTAACACACACACACAAGTACCAGAATGCACCTCAACTTATGGGCTCCTTTGCATATCAAGAAGTAAGAAAGAAAAAACTCAATCTTTGGTGGAGTCAGAATATCACCCTATAGCGGTTTTAAACAGCTTTTACATTGTCCGCTAGTTATAATTAAAAAAAAGAAAGAAATCATGAATGTTTTGAAATATTATGCTACTCTGAACAACTGAACACTGCTTGCATTATTTCAAATTTACAGAAAACAAACTTACCACACCACACACTAAGTTAAAAATACACTCAGACAACTTTGGACCCCAGCATGAATTCAAGAGAGCTGTTATAAATGTTGTAGAATGCCCTGTGAAAGACAGAACCTAAAATCTTATTGCATGTAGCTTTGCTTAACAAGAGGAATTGCAGTCTGTTCTCTATCAAGCATATTTCAACAAAATGCAAGTGACAAAATTCAGGTGTACATGTCTCCCAGAAGTATGCTCATTCCTACTTTATATATGGTTTCAACACCTCTTATCAATAAAAAAAATGTCAAGCATTACACCGTACTCTTTAATAATTGAATATGTACTAAATATCTGTAGAACAAAAATGATAGTAGTCATATATGTACTGTGTACTATATTATTTTTCATGTGAAAAAAAAGCTGAAACTATAAACAGAGTAAAACTTAAAAATTATGATTCTCACTTGCCAATTTCCAATGAAAAATCTTAAATACCAATGATCTTTCTGTGGGTTATAAACTTTCTCAATCACATTTTGAAAATATGTTTTGAACTGAATCTGGTGTTAATATTTCTGCTTTTTTTAAAAGTAAACTACAGCAAAATATTCTACAGTATAAATCATCTAAGTTTAAAGATGGTGTGCAATATATGAGTAGTACTGTCTATCAAGCCATATATTTCCCAATATTTATGAAACAAGAACTTTTACTTTTTTAGTTGAAATATGTAAGACTTGTTCATATCTTTTTCAAACAAAATATTTTCCTAGATAACCATCAATGTTTTGCTACAATTTTAAACATGCTAACCTGAATAAAATGCAAGATGCAATGAACCAAAGTTGAAATTGAATGTCTAACAAAGAGTATATACAAAACCAGTTCTTAGCATTTCAGTAATCATAAAGAAATTAGATTTATAATAAACCCTTGCCATAAAAAGTGGTTAATAAATCATTATATTTAAAGACTCATAATAAGCAACTGACTGAGGAAATAAGTCTCAAGTAGAGGAAGTATGTAACCAAAAACTTGTTTAAGAAATTAAATAACAAACATGGCATAAATACACAAACACACAGACAAACGTTTTGTTTCAAAAGCAACAAAACAAAAATCCCTTACATTCCTGAAATCCTAAGTGACTATATACAATAGTTTCATTGCAACCTGTGATCAATTTATTATAAAGTGAACTCCAATGAAGTCAGAAGTCATCATACTACATAGCTGCTCTTTCGAAGATTCTAAATTACCTCAAGTTTGATTTACTTTCTCTGCAAACTCAATCTTAAAACCAATTCCAAATGTATATTAAGGCTTTTAATTCCTCCATACATTTCATGGTTAATATTACTATTATTTCTTTTAATATTACTATATTTATATTTGAAATTATTGCCTACCATTTTCTTCTTCCCTTTCATCTTCATCATCATCCTCTTCATCATCGTCATCTTCCTCTTCCTCCTCTGTTTCAAAAGTGTTGTCAGGAATGTCATACAATCTAATAACAGGCTGCAAGTACACGAGTGACTTGTTACTAAAACAACTTAAAAACTAGCATTGTACTGAACACAAAATATATTAATTTGATTATTAGTTTATCAAACCTACTAAAGAATTATTGAAATCTTGGGGAGAAAAGATTAGTTTGAAGAAACCTGTTTTCAAAAAAGTAAATAAACAATGTCAATTTAAGAACCACAACAACACTTTATGTATTCTGAAGTCATCTTTACAAAATTTCTACTTGCACATTTCTCACTTGGATTTTTATACCATACTAAAACTTTAAGCTACCTTGTTTGGATCTTTCATTATGAGATACTTTCCTTCCTTCAGCTTCATACAGTTATCAATGATACAACGTAAAATGCCCCATGCATTGTCCATGTTCAGGTTAATCTGGTCAGCAAATTCCTTGGGTTTAAATTGTTGTGTACCAAGAATAGCATGTTTGGATGAATCTCGAACATGAATCGTGAGACATATCTGAAAAATGTATGAAATACACATTTTTATTTTCAAAAAAATAGATCTACAACGTAATTAAATTTTTCTTGTGTACAAGCATTTGTTAACAGCTACATAACAGGTAATGATTTTACAGAGGAAAATACAATAATCAAAATGAATAATAGTTTTAGAAAAATACAGTCAAACTGATAAAAACTTGCAATTTGTTTAATATCTTGTAGTTTCACAATTTTTAATAGTAAGGATGAACAACTGATATTTTCTTCATTGAGCATTACAAACAAAACTTTTACCTAATTTTTTTATCTTAGTTTGAGTTATTAATCACATACATAAAACCCATGCTATTAAAATTTCTAAAACCATAAGTTGTAAACGTGTTTATTTTCAAACTAACAAACGAAATAATTTCAAGTTTACATTTATTTTCACAACAACTGTTGATGGATTTATAAAGAGAAATTCCAATATAATGACAAGACACAAATATTTATGTATTTTCTGATCTACAATTGTATGTTAAATTAATAAAATAAAATACACAAATATCATGTCCATTCTGATGCAACCAAAACTCATGGACAAAACCTTTATGACGTTCATTATTGCAACTAACAAAATATTTATATCTTACTTTATGCAGCTTTTGAGATGAGCAGTTTTATCTACTAAATGTAGAAGAATTATCTATACATACAACCTGCAAAGGTGAAAATCTCAAATTCCAACAATATCTGAACCTGATTCTTGTATACAAAAGACAAATTGAATGTTACACTGCAAGGACTTGTACTTTCAACAGTTTTTATGTTGTAATGTAACTAGATTTTCTGATGTGTATCAAATCAGTTACCTCAATTAGTCTTTGGTAAACCCTCTCACTACAACTCAGTTCCAGGAACTTGTCTCATAACCATTTTATGTTTGTTACAGTTTTTATACTATTAAAACTGCATGTACTAATATCTATAATGTCATAGAGTAGTTTTATGTTTAATTCAAGCACCCTTATTTTTCATCCTGCAGAATTTCTCCAAGTCCTTCACTTTACACCACTGAAAAAATCCAGTGTTTCACATTAATTGAAAAATAATTTGTGCAACTTATATTTTATTAATTGGAAGCTTCTGCATTAAATATTTATCATTTCTAAATTCTTTGTTCTTCATTGTTTTTCAGATTCACTGTTGTACTTCATCTCAATGAAGATTTTGTTACACCTATCATAACAAGATTTTTAACAGTAGACAATTATCATAACAGATTTCCTCACTCTTGTGACTGATGATTTATTCTACTGATTTTAGCACTTTATTGAAATGGTGTGTATTTTAGGTTTCACAATTGGCTTCATATTTCACACCAAAACCTAAATTATATTATACTACGTGGAATGCTACAAATGTCCATGACCTTTTCAAAAGTTGATTATTTTGCAATCACAGTTGGCTTGCGTGACCATAAATACACAATATATACAACACTGTTGTAAGAAGATTCCTCTGCACTTGAAACTTGTTAAACATGAAACATGGAGCACAGAACCACCTGGATCAGTAAATAATGGTGGGAGGAAAATAAGGCAATACACCAGTAAACTATCAAGAAACACGTAATTCAACAAACTGCATATGTATTTCATGTACTTTGAAAATTTATTCTTCATAAATGGACATAAAACTTAAGAAACAAGAAAAGTAAAAAACTTAATTTAAAAAAGGGAATAGGAATTATCAAAATAAAAGTACAAAAACAAGTTGAATCAAGATGCATAAATTATATATATTTATATAAACACATTTCCAAACCCAGTTTTTTTACTTCAAGTCTCTCGTCGTAGGCTTGAAAACATAATCTTTGCATTTTAATACTCATTTCTATACTTCTTTTTAATATCCCTATTCCCCTCTTTAAATTAACAATTACACTATGTAACAAAATGTTTACTTTTTTCTTTTACTGGGCAGAAAGTATTTCCCAATTGCTTATGCCTAAAGTAAATGGAAAGACCTATTTTCTCTTCAAACTTTGATTTTGTGACCTGGGGTGTATAACAAAACATGCTGGGAGACTATATTTCAGGGCTGATCGTCAAAGTGATTTACATAACAGTTCCAAATCTCAAAAAACAACTCACTTCTAAACATTTTTGTTGATTTTTGTATAACTTTAGTATAAATACATGTAAATCTTGATTTATATGTTGTTTTATTCAGACCTTATGTTAATGAAAATGTGAAAATTTTCCCATTTTCACATAGAAAATAGGTTAATTTCTAAATTTCATTATCCACATCACAAAAGCAAAGTTTACAGGGACTAATGGCCATTTTCTGTACTTTTACAACATGAGCAATTAAGAAATAACACACTATCCAGGAACAAAAATTTATGTTATAGTGTTACTAATTATCTTGCCATTATATGAATACCTAATTATTGAATAAATTAAATTTTAATATTTCAAGCATATAAGGTTGAATAACTTATGAGGCTTGACTTTTACTACTGATTTATAATTAACTTTTGCACATGGCCAGGTTGTTAAGGTACTTGAATCGTAATCCAAATGTTGTGTATTTGGATCCCATCACACCAAACACACTCACTCTTTAAGCCATGGGAACATAATAACATGGCAGTCAATCCCACTATTCATTGGTAAAAGAGTAGCCCAAGAGTTAACAATGGGTGGTGATGACAAGCTGCCTTCCCTCTTTTCTTACATTGTTAAATTAGGGGCGACTAGCTCAGATAGCCCTCGTGTAGGTTTGGCCAGTTTGTTAAAGTTCTCAAATCGTAATCCAAGGGTAGTGTATTTGGATCCCATCACACCAAACATGCTCACTCTTTAAGCCATGGGAACATAATAACATAGAAGTCAATCCCACGATTCATTGGTAAAAGAGTAGCCCAAGAGTTGACAGTGGGTGGTGATGACAAGCTGCCTTCCCTCTAGTCTTACACTGTTAAATTGGGGACGACTAGCTCAGATAGCCCTCGTGTAGCTTTGTGTGAAATTCAAAATTCAACACAAACTACTCGCTCATAAGTAACCTTTTACTTAGTTTTATAAAAAGCGTGCTACACAAATTATCCCTTATTCTTTTGAAGTTCATACTATTATATATTTATTACAATGTGCAATTATTAAAACCCAACAAAACCAAATTTTCCAAGACTGGGTTCAGATCATCACTTCCTTGAACCCAGACATTATCCACCCTTGTGATGTCGAAAAACC